>NW_006399856.1:8577763-8579177 GCF_000299155.1 Elephantulus edwardii
GACAATATTGTACTTCAAGATAGATCTAGCAATGGCTTTTTTAACTATGAAAGCAACTCCATTTTTCCTCAATTTTTCATCTCCAGAGTAATATATCGTATGGTCATCCGACTCAAAATGCCTCATGCCAGTCCATCTCATCTCACCAATGCCTAGTATGTCAATATTTATGCGTTCCATTTCTTCCTTAACAATATCCAATTGTGATAGATGGAGAAATATTATGGTTGTAACTTATTTCCTCTTACTTGGATCAACATCAGCATCCATGGTTCCAGCAATCAAGAAATCAAAAAAGCTATTTGCTCTATCATTTTTATTTGTTTGTTTTCTTAATCTTGAGATACAATCTTCCTATCCTGATGCCTGGTTGATTTGAACCTTTGGGATTGCAACACAGGTTCTTACTATTATCCACTAGGACACTAGAACTCCCTACACATACATTCATACACAGACATTGTATATTTCGTCAGGTGCATCAAGTAGTGTAGACTCATAGCAACCCTATGTGTTAACAGATCTGAGTGCTGTCCTAGTCTATGTCTTCTCATCATCTTTGACATACTTAAGCCCATTGGTGCAGTCAGTTGTATGTGAATCTATCTGGTTGAAAGTCTTGTTTTCTGCCAACTCTCCCTTTTCCCACACACTATTTTATGTCTCTTTCCAAGGCAAAATCTTGTCCAGATATGTCCAAAATATAGGAGAAAAACATTCTTATCTTTGCCTACAAAGAGGACTCAGGCTGCACTTTCTCTACATAGATTTTTTTTTAAATCTGGTAATCCATGAGTTATTCACTACTCTTCTCCCACACCATAACCAAAAGCACCATTTCTTCTCCTGTCTTCTTTAGTCATTGCCCAGAATTCAAATGCAAAGCAAGTTATTGCAAAGACAATGGCCTGAACCAGGCACACCTTAATTCTCACACTGATATCATTGTTTAACAATAATTTGGATAGGCTTCTGATTGCAGACTTTCCTAGTGAAATACATCTTCTGATATCCCGACTGTTGATACTGTTGATTGTGGAGCCAAGTAAGAAGAAAGCATTGACAGTTTCAATTTTTCTTCCTGTGTCACATTGGTCCAGTGGTGAGAAATTTCTTTTTTCTTTACGTTGAGGTATAATCTTTGGAAATACATACATGCACACACACACATACACCAATCAATAATTTATAATTTCAATCTTTATATAAAATGGCTTAAAACACACACTTATACACACTCACATACTCGTTGACATTAATTTGAAACTGAATCATAGCTTAACTTCCAGTAAGTTTTCAGAGTTGGAAATCACAAAGTAGAGAGTCCCCATCTTTTTCCTTAAAGCATATTATAAATTTAAAATTGTTACCTTTGTGTTGTCAAGCACCAACCTACTGATTAAGATATATATAT
>NW_006399856.1:8580307-8584126 GCF_000299155.1 Elephantulus edwardii
TCAGCCAAGATCCATCTAACATCAGCAACAATATCCCTAGTACCACGACCCCTTCTAAACCCAGCCTGGACTTCCGGCAGTTCTCTGTTGATGTGCTGTTCTAATCGTTTTTGGATGATCTTCAGCAGAATCTTGCTTGCATGTGAAATCAAGGACACTGTTCTGTATATATAACTAAAATAAAGAAAAAAATTGGTATAAGTAATTGAGTTTTTTGATGTTGTGTAACTATGTACTTTTAGTGTCCTTGTTTATAATCAATCATACACAAAATAATTGCTAAAAAATTTTAATTCTCTAGACACAGTCTTCTTAATATACTCCTTGAATGATTTATTCGACAAACAAATTGAATAGGTATGAAGAGAACATACAACTCTAAAGCACAGCATTGTAATTAATCTAGATCTCCTGCTTCCACTTCCTAAACAACATGTCTCTGCTGACTCTATGAACTTTGAGAAATAAGATAGTTCTAGAGAGCCTTCAAGCCTTTTGTTCATAAGGTCACTATGACTCATGCTTTATTCAACGGCAATCAACAACAACAACAATAACAACAACAACAACAACAACAACAACAATAACAACAACAACAACTAGATATCCTCTATTAATGTAGCATTGAATGAAAACTATTTAGGCCTTATTATCTTTAATTGCAATTCTTCACTATTTTGAGTTCACTGTAAGAATGCTTTTCAACACATGCTCAGAGATAAATTAATTTTCTTTCATTCATATATTACATAGACCAGTTACTGTTGTCCTAATTCAAGAATTATTTACTGGAAACCAAGAAGTTAATTCCACTAGTTGAGAACAAACATTTTATTACACATCATCCTTTATTCTCATGCTTATTTTGACTCCAAATTATTTTCTCCCTCTTATGTGACCAGATCAGCTACCTTCTCTTACTGTATCATGTCTCACAAGAATTGTCATGAGAATAATTTCTGTCTCCCAAAAAAAGGTTTTATAACGTGATCATTGATCACTTGGAGTTTCTTTTAAATAGGCAGTAGATGAAAGAATATGAGATGACCTTTTTATAATAGTTAATAGCCAATTCTAGGTTAGAAAGTCATTCATAATAGACATTTGTAGAGAGCTCTTGAAGCACAAATAGTTAATAATCACGAACAACGAGCTCAAATTTTGGCTATTCAAGCTTCCCTAAAGGCATCCCAGAAAATAGAACTCTGCTTCAGAAAGCTTACAGCCTTGAAAACTGTGTTGCTACTGTGTGCCGTCAAGTTGAAACTGATTCATAGCTGACCCGCCAATGAGTTTCCAGTGGTTATAAACTGCATGGGATGAGATTGCCCATTTGTCTTTCATGAGCAGTTTGCAGATTCGAACCATTGTCTTTGGGTTGGCTGTGCAGCTCCTTACAGCTACACCACAAAAGCTCCACTGAAAACTACTGGGGATTTTGTATTCTACACACATCCGGTCTACATGAGTTGGAACCATATTCAAGTCACTTTACAACAACATTAGGAATTTATAAAAATCACATGAATAAAGCAAAGCAATATGATAAAGTTATGAAAAGAGGCGTGCTTTTTTCAAATATATCTGTTTGTGAAAAGCATTGTTAAAGCTGTTCATCAGCTCTGTGATTTTGTAATTTTGTAACTAAAGAGACTAATCTGTAAAAGCTATCATTTTTATTTTTTCTTATTCTAGAAACAAAAGCAGGTGAACGATATAGAAACTAGACAATCTGATTTGTACATAAAATATGACCTAAAAATGATGTCTGGGAGAGACAGGAGCATTCCAAACTGTGATTCCATTCAATGAAAATTTTATGTTGAATATTGCAGATACTGTTATTTTAGGCATTGTTTGAATTTCTTGATTCTTTATCCTTGCAGATACTGTTATTTTAGGCCTTGTTTGAATTTCTTAATTCTTTATCCTTACACAGTTAAATGGGAACTAGTACTGTTTTAAGAAAAAAAAAAACTCAAATAATTTCTTTTAAAAAAGAAAATAAGCACTTTATTTTAATGTCAAGATTAATAAATATATTTGTTCCTTATCATCGTTACTCAAAAGCCAGTGCATTTATTACTTCACTGCATTAAGGCTTTTGCTTCTTACAACATGTTACCATCAAAACCAAAAGGAAACCTTACTGTTATAAAGCTAAATTTTAATTCCTAATAACCAGAGCAAAGCAAAGACTTTTCTAAATGTTTCCAAGACTGTAAATCCTTACGGAAATGGATTGCAGTGTCTTTTTCATCAGAAGGAGCAGACAGATCTCTTGGACCATTGACCCTTCGTTACTTTAACAACAATATGCTTCATAATTACACAGAATACATAAAATTTAATAGAAATTGTTTCATGTACAATATGTCTCTTGAATACAGTATGTGAGTCATGAGTCCTTAAGTTCTCAAAGAATGGGTATTTTGAGCTCCCTCTCTCTTTTTTTCCTTCGATGACTCACAGATTTGAAGCCTGCTGAGAACATGAATTTCTACCCCAGGTATTCTGAATCAGAATCTACATTTTAACAAGATCCTCGGGTGGTTCTTACCTAGCCATCTATAAGAATCTCCTGGGGAACATACTAAGATGAAGATTCTGATTTAGTATAACTTAATGGATTTTTTTCCCATACCTGTTTTCCCTCTCTTCACACACATGTAGACACATAAGCAGATATATAACACATGGTAAATACTAAATGGGAAAAAAATAACAAAATTTTCTTTTCTTTTATATGGCTTGAGACTTTTAAAATGTATGACATTTGCACAAAAGAGGCAGCACTCAAAAGCACCTACGGATTATCATCATACCACTGCCTGTTGCACTGTGGGACAAGAATATAAGCAGAGAGGCAGTGAGGCAACGTTGAAGATTCTTCTGTCATGCTCAAGATAAAAATGAATCATGGACAAGAAAAGGAATTCCCCTTAGGCAATTTTGCATCCCTTTTTCTCTTTTTATTGGTAAATGCTTTTTTTGTTTACTTGTGTTTTATTGACTATGCAAAGACATTTGACTGTAAGGATCATAACATTTCATAATGTTGAGAAGAAGGAGAATCCTAGAACACTTAATTGTGCTTGTGAGAAACATATACGTAGACTTCATGTATTAAAATTCAAGAAAGGTATTTATACTGAACAAATTAGTTGAAAAGCTGAAGTATATGAAGAAGAAAGTGACATCAGGATCAGAAGCAGAATCATTAAGAATTTTCATCATGTACATTGTTCTTTTGTTGTCATTACCATCATCCAACTTTCAAATGCATAGCAAGTACTTGAAAAGACCATGGCTTGAATCAGATGCACCATAGTCTACATACTGACCTAATTTCTCCTTTTTTACCTTGGAGAGGTCCTTGGAGAGGCAGTAGATTCATCCAATGCATTACATCTTTAGATTTCTTGCCTACTGATGTTAAGGGTGTTGATTGTGCATCTAATATGAAATATTTGACAACTTCAGTCTATCTTCTATCATGATATTGTCTGTCCACCTAGTTGTGAGGATTTTTGTCTTTATTGATGATGAGGCATAATAGATATTGAAGTCTTTGATAGTATGTGTTAAGTGTTTCAAGTGCTCTTCACTTTCAAGCCAAATGTCACAACAGAGCTTGTGTCGTCTGCATAATGCAAATTATTAATTTTCCTCCAATCTTGATGCCACATCTACTGCACAAAGTCCAGTCTCACTAATTATGTGCTTATCATCCAGATTGAATAGGTATGGAAAAAGGTTATAGTCCTGCTACACTCTTTATATATTACATATAGATATATTTAGATATATTTATAGATA
>NW_006399856.1:8584226-8623474 GCF_000299155.1 Elephantulus edwardii
ATTTATATTTAGATATTTGTATTTTTTTTTCTGAGTGAGCAAACAACTCTTTCATTTTGCTTTTCCTTCACGAAAAGTTGACAATTCATGATGGCAGCAGTGTGCAAATCAGTCAGGACATCTTCCAAAATGTGCTCACTGACATGTCAGCTTTCAGCTTGCATAGTTTAGACCAGGTTTACAAAGCTCTTTGTTCTGCCAGGTGTGGCGTCTGCCCCCTAGTCCTCAAGCAAACTTGGGTGAAGGCGTCTAGCTCTCCTTCCGTGGGGCAGCAGTTTCAAGGTTGGCTCTGTCTTATGTCAGGTCTCTGGCTCTCTGCCACAGCTGCTTCTCCTCTTGAGTCTGGTCTGAATGCTGCGGGAACTTTGGCTCTGAAGTATTTGCCGTCTACATTTTCTGCCTTTTCTGCTAGTGAAGAGATTCTCAATTTCTCCTCTTGAATGTACTCAAATTAATGGCAAAACCAGTCAATCCCCTTGTGAATAGACCAACACACCCATTCCTGTGTTCCTACCCATGCATGTGGCAAAGGCAGACTGAGTGGCTAGGAATGCCATTTTAAAACAATGAACTCTGAATATCAGAGGCCACTCCTTGCCTTTCTAGCCATTAGTGTTCAAACTTGAAGAATTAACGTTCCTTCTTAGATAACTACATTCTTTAAAGCATGTAAACCAGCTACTTAATGCCTTGATATCCTACTTTAGATAGTCAATTTCTGATTTTCCCCATCCCTATCAGACCAGTACTTCTCAGGGAACAAGTATGTTCCATTTGCTGAAGAATCTTCTGTTTAGTTTGAAAATTTGTTCATCTCTATTCACAAGCAAAATCCAGTCCAGAGCAAGCCATCAGATTGCGGCAATCAACACGAGGTCACAACATAGATCATCTTCTCATCTGGTCATTACCTCGCAAGCTAGGAAATCCACACATCTCCTTGAGTTCCAGACCAGCTGAATCCCTTCCTTTAGTCTTAGTAGCCACATGGGGTGGGTGGGGGAGGGGTGTCAAATAAACAAGTCAGGTGTCCTTAATTATTGTATCTCGAGGCTTAAACTTGTTCTTCAGTTTTTTCAGCTTAAGAAATGCCAAGAGAGTTTGTCTCTTTTGATTTTCAAATCCAGCTCCTTGCACATTTCCTTATAATACTTTGTCTTTCTGTGCTGCCTTTTGAAATCTGTTCAGCTCCCAAACTTCTTGAGTGCGCAGCCAACACAATAATAATATATGAATTTTCAAACACAGGGGTTTTATTAGTATTTTCAGAACTCTTTTTAAATGGAAAAAAACCCCTCCAAAACCAACCAAACCAACCCCCCAGAGCTATTCTGACATATTTATCTTCTAAATAAAATAACCTTATTTTCAAAGCTTTAAAGAGAAAAGGCTGACTTTAGCCAGATAAGAGTAGAGCTTGCATATTTGTGCCATCTCTGAAAGTATTTATTGAGTCAAGAGTGAAAAAATCCACTTTGATGTCTTTATATACCTTATTAAAATAGTTCAGAATTCCATCCTGGGCACCACAGGCTCCACTTACAGGTTCAATCAGCCTGAGTTGTGTTAAAATCAAGGCTAAAGTAAACACTCCTGTACTCCTTTTAAAATATGCTGGTGTATTTAGAGAGGATTTCAAGTTGTTAAAAGAAAACTGCATGCGTCACTGATTTTTATGTGTTTTTAAAGGTAATTTAACATAGTTATGGTTGCATGCTAATGTGTTCATAGGAAAAAATGAAAATATTCAACAAACAGAATAATTAAACATCAGGGCAAGTTAGTAAGAAGGAAATCTTCAGGAAAAAATGTTAAGTGAATTTCCTCAGTATTGACAAATTTTGGGAAAAGAGAAATGTGATGTGTATACTGTCTGCATTTCTGTTGATTTTTTATCCAAATTGAATTCAGAGGAGTTGACATTCCTTCAAATTCTTCTTGGAAATATATTTCAGAAATGTTGTTTTCAAATTAAGAAGTAAATATGACCCTGCTGATTAATTGATTCCTCAGGACAGGGTTATAAAATCACTCTGATGGAGACCATAGTTAGCACTGTCTAATTATAGATATGTGGAATGTTAATTGTTTGATGCTAATTAGTTAGCATCTCCCAAATATCTTAAGTGAAAATGTTTCCTTTTGGATCTTCGGGGTTTTTTTGTTGTTGTTTTGCTTGTTACGTACTGTTAAGGTGATTGACTCATAGGGAGCTTGTGGACAGCAGATCGAAGCCTTGCCTGGTCCAGTGGCCATCCATCTACACGATCTGTGCTGTGCATAAGCCCGTTGTGGTGGGTAACATGTCAGGCATCATTGCTGCTAAGGAGCAGTCTGACTGCCCTTCCAAAGCAGATTTGATGGTTCTTTTAGCAGTCCACAGCTTATTCAATACTCTGCCAAACAACACAGTTCGAAGGCATCAGGTCTTCTGTCTTCCTTATCCGTTGCACAATTTTCACATGCATTCTAAACAATTAAAAATACCATTCTTGTGCAACAATGAATGAATGAATGGAAATCCAAGTTCTTTATAAACTTACAGTAAAATCCCAATTAAAAAAAATACCCGGACAACTGATATCCTTGCTCTTTAGCACTTAAAAAAAAATCTTTCAGTGATTTTTTCATAGGAATGCAATATTCATAATTTATAATCATTATTCCATTTTACTTCCTTTTCAAATATTTCTCTAACCGTTTTGGCCATCTCTTCGAAGTTACTAGTCAGTTGGTCTCCATAGCATCATTATAATTTTGTTTGGCAAACCCTTTTATGACAAGCATCATCTGAAGAACTTTACAAAGATCAGCTATTAATTCGTAATAGCTCTGCAATATTAGACCTAGTTCCCACTTGATCTTGTGTCAGTGTGTTGTGTTGTTTTTGTGTGCTGTCAAGTGTACACAGATTCGCAACTGACTCCGGTGTGTTTCAAGAGGCAGTAAATCACATGGGAAGAGATTTCCCATCCTTCTTCCACAGAGCGGGGGATAGAATCAAACTACATGCCTTTGGGGTGCAGCACAGTGTTACTGAAGCCTTCGTATTAATTAGTTGTGCAAAGAAAAATAATATTCATGGGTTTGTTTCTCCCCTCTTTTAAATATCTATACTCTCCAACAGGATGAAATTTCCTCAAAATATACTCAGAACCAAATAGTAAGAAAGGAAATGCAGTCGTTGTTATTGGCATGGTGTTAGCTGTTCTTAATTTAGCTCCTGTTCACAGTGACCCTATACAACAGCAAGGCACTCTGCCCGATACTGCAGCATTCTCAGTTTTTCCTATGCTTAGACCCTTTGTTACCACCACTCTGTTCTTCTCATTGAGAGTCTTCTCTTTCACCAAGCTTCATGTCTTTCTTCAGAATATAGCTCCTCCTGAGAATATACCCAAAGTATGTCCTTTAACGCTCATCATCTTTGTTTCCAAGAAGCCTTCTGGTTGTGCTCTTCCAAGAACTTGCTTGTTCTCATGTTTGTGGTTGTGTACCATTGATTTGAAACTAAGTCATAGCTGACCCTCCAGGGGTTTTTAGGGAAGTAAATTGCATAGGAGAACATTGCCCACCTTTCTCTTGGAGCATCTGGTATATTTTTTCTATATATATATATATATATATATATATATATATATATATATGAAAAGCATGACAACTATTGCTGTCTCATCAAATATGGGCAGGGCAGTGTTTAAAAAGGAATCTGAAAAACACTATACATTTTTACTGATACTGAGGAGCGTAATAATTTAATCAAATATTTGTTAAGGCTAATGATCTATTTATCTAAATATTTTTTATTGTTCTGACTTGAGAGAGTCAGAATTATTCAAGCATGAATCTACCAGGTACTCTGTGGCAGAAAGATGGGCAGTGTCTTCTTAAAGCCTCAGAAACCCAATGGAGGGTAAGGCTTGATTTGGTTATGACTCAACAACAATGATTTTTAATTTTTAAATCTATGTATGGCTTATTAATAAGCAGTTGCACTGCCAAACCAAAGACACATATTTCAACTCTACCAGCTACTCCTTTCTAAAAATATGGGCAATCTCCTTCTGTGCTACTTACTGCCTCTTAAAAGGGGCTGGAGGTCCGGTAGGAGTTGGTTCCAACCTGAGAGTACAATGGTGGTAACATTAATAAATAATTATTTCACTTGTGTAATTTTGGATCAGTATTTCTGGCACACTTGGTTATCTACTGTTATAACGTTAACAAATAATGAAAATAAACCTTTCCATTCCTCTGGCCATTCTGCTTACTTCTCAGTTGTAATATAAAAGGAATAAAAGAAAATGAATGAAAAAACACTGTGACTTGAGGGAGTCTGAGTCACTCAAGCATGTATTCCCTCAGTTCAGGCCAGTCTAGCATTTTCTTGGTTACTTCCAACATAAATAAGTTCTTGAGGTACATTTCTTAATATGACTCATCCCAAGGAGACTTGAGGAGTATTTCAAACCATTTTTGTTACTGATTTTTATTTTATAGCCACAGTGTTTGGAAAATAATAAGTATCTTATGAATTATGCCTATGTCTTTTGTCAATCAAATACTATGCCTTAGGGAAATTTTAAGGTGGAAAAAAAGTTACATAATTGGTATTATATTATTTACAGTAGCCAATTAGACTTTTAAGTAAGAAACTCATTAATTGATTTGCATATTTTATGAGGTCCTATATTTATATTTTAAAATGCAGAATATTTTATTTAGTTTATTTAAAATTAAATAGCAGTATTAAAATAATTTATAAGGAAAAGAAAGCTTTAAAGCTTCAGCTATCTGGATGAGGTGAATTATAAGTAGAAAAAAAATTAAAACATAGCAATTTTACAAGTTTGGGGGTTTTTTGTTCTTGAATCTGAGAATACTTTTTTCATTTTCCTAGAAGATAGTACCTTAAGTAACTGTCACTTGTCCAAGTCAATATATGCAGTGGCAACTCTTGCTATTCAGGATGTCATTAAATATGGGCAAGAAGAAAAAAATTCCTTTTGCAGAGGAATCTGAAAACAAGTTATCAATTTTTATTCATTCTGGTGAATGTGAACTCTAGTAATAGCCACCTTGCAATAATGCTGTTTAAAGTTAATGGCCTATTTATCCCAGTATTTTTATATACTGTACAATTTTCAGAATTTTGTTTGGACTCTTCTGCATTTTGATGTGCTCTGTGTAGGCAGTTTCTGGACTTGTTTATTAGGGAGCATTCACAAGGAGCTTTGGCAGCACAGGCGATGGTGCAGCCAACCCAAAGCCTGCTCTGCTGATTCAAATCTGTAAGTGGCTCCAGGGAAGAAAGATGGACACGCTTTTTCAGTGTCTTCTTGGAATACCAGCTGGAGGGTCCTCTGTGGGTCAGCTCCAACTCAGTGGCAAGGAGTTTGAGCAAGTCTTTGTTATGTTTATGATGCTTCTTGATACATCCAAACTAATACAGCTTTCTGGGTGCTAGATAAATGATTGTATTTCTTTTTCATATTAAGAATTTTTAATAGGCTAACACATGAGAAATATTCTCCAAATAGCTTAAAACATATAATTATTGTTATTATTTTTGAGAGCTATCACTTTCTCTTTATAACACGAATAAAATGTTTTAGTAATAAAGTTGGAAGCAGGAGTGGCATCCATTTCTTAAATAGCATGCCTCTGGAAACCCTATGAACTTTTATAAATGTTGATAGATGTAGGGGCTTTGGGCCTTTTGCTTATAGGTTCGCTCTGAGTCATGCTCGACTCGAGGACAATCAACAACAACAACAACAACAAGTTGGGTAAGCCGGTTAGGTTATTATTTGTTAAAATTTTCCTTTTATTATTACAAATTTGAATGAAAGGTGATTTTCTGTAAGGATAAATTTTATTTCCCTACAAGATGAAACAATTAGAATTGTGCAATTCTGATTGAAGCTGTGAATATTCTAAGTACTAGCTGTATGATTTTTAAGAACAGGGTTGATTGTAATCTAAATAAAGATTTGACAGAAACAGTATATTATTAAGTTAGGGAAACAGATATTGATCACAGAATATGGTTAGTGTAAGAACATTCTCTAGCAGATTTTTCCATTCTGAAGTTGTAGTTGTGATAGTTGCCATAGGGTTGATTTCACACATTGGCCCCATACACAGTGATAAGACACACTTCTAGGTCCAGTGCCCTCCTCACAGTCACTGTTAAGGCTACTGTGTCACCTCTTATTTCAAGGGTCTTCATCTCTTATATTTTTCCTCTGTTTTACTCAAGCATGATATCTTTGTCCAGGTAACATACTCAAAGGTAACATAAGATGAACTGTTGCCAATCTTCACTTCTAGAGAGCATTGTGAGTGTAGTTCTAACACAGGTTAGTTTCTTTCTTTTCAATCCATAGTATATTCACTTACATATTACTTTATTTATTTATTTTATACACACACACACACACACACACACACTCTTTTTTTCATTTGAATATATAATTTAAAAGCACCAGTTTCTCTGTTCTCTATTCCTAGTCCAAGCTTTCATATGCATTTGAGGCCATTGAAAATATCATGGTTTGATCAGATATACCTTATTTCTCAAAATTACATTTTTGCTTTTTTACCACTTTAGAATCTTTTACAGCAGTTTAAGAGGTCTTTTGCAGCACTGATGTATAATGTAGTTTGGTTTCTCGACTGTCACTTCCCTGGGCTTTTGGCCCTGCATTGCAAAAAAAAAAAAAAAAAGGCAAACAATTCTCTTTTAGAGGAAGTTCAGTCAGGGTGCTTCTTACAGATGGTCTGAGAACTGCATCTCACATACATTGAACATGTTATCAGGAAAGACCAATCCTTGGAAGATGACATCATGCTCGGAAAGGTGAAGAGTCAGAGACAGAGATAAAGATCACCAACAGGGTGGGTTAATACAGTGCATGTAACGATGGGCTTGAACAGGACAGAGATCAATCATGATGATGGCTCAGGGTAGGATGTAGTTCAGATACGTTGTTCACATTGTTCCTTTGAGTCATAGTTGCCTCAAAGGCACCAAGTAAAACGAAATTCTTGACAGTTGCAACCTTTGTTTCATCATTACCTTGTTTATTGATCTAGTTGTGACAGTTTTTGTCATTTTTTAAGTGTTAATATCTAATCCATACATAAAGCTGTAGTCTTTGATCTTCAGTATTTCAACTCTTCATTTGCTGCCAGCAAAAAAAGTGTCATCTTCATGTCAGAGGTTCTTGGTGCGCCTCACTCCACTCTTTTTCTGCAAAAGTGAATAATTTCTCTTCATCTCTCCTAAAAAAATTTTTTTTCTTTTTTCTCTTCTTACCACTTAACGCTGTTATATTCTGTCCATCTTATACATATGCCAATAAATCTTCAGTATTTTCCAGCTTTATCACTCTGCATGCCTATAAAAAGTTAATAACAGATTTATATTTTATTAGCATTTATGCTGCAAATGCTGGTGACATCTTAAATTCTAATTTAATGTACCTTTAAAGTCCTTTTTATTAGACTATTAATTCCCAGCTGTACTCTTTTATTGAAATGTGCATTACATTTGTGCCATAGTCAAGACAATGGTATGAATGTAGAATCGTAAGGGAGAAATATCTCTAGTACTTGGATAAACTACACACTCAACAGTCTTGAAAGTCCACCATAAACATGACTGGCCCATTGAAACTGTAATAGTAAGGACATATCTTTTAGTATTATAAATAAAGCATTATTCACAGACACACATTCCCTAGAGGAAAGATTTTATTGGTAAGTAAAATAAAAAATACGTTATTGAAGACAATTTTTAAATTCCATTTACAATTTAAGTTTTATTGTAGTTTATATATACCTAAAAATCTAGAGTCACAAATTAGCAATAATGTTATTTTCTTGAGAACTAGTAATACATTGTTTTAAGAGTTCTGTATTTCACATGAATGAAAATGTTTGTGTATGGTTTACTGTAATAGGAAAGCATGCATTAAGCAGGCCCTCAGTGGCTTACTTAATTGTAGTAGTTCTCCCATAGGAGCTCAGGGACCATTTTCTGCCTTCTTATTCATATTCTGGGTGTGACGCAGCAGGTGTCAAGTTGGGGAATATTGGGGAAGCAGATAGCCCACCTCTAATTAAATACCTAACATCTCCCCCACCATCGTGCTGCACATTTTCCCAAATGGGGAAACAGATGGCATCACTTGAGCTTATATAATGACAGTCTCCTTTCTGAATTCCTGTTGAAATGGAAGAGTGGGGGCAATGCCAATTCAGCATTTACAGCTCATTCACATAATGGACAAGATGGCAAATTAGTCGGAAGGTTGTTAAAGCACCCTAGAGGTACAAATATCAGCCATCTTCATTGCCACCTCGTCAGTCCAGCCATCTCCAAACCCAGGAGGGAGAAACATGTAGGTCTTACTTTATTTTGTTCATAGCAGGAGCTGGCAGTGAAGTTCCACATTGAAATATACTTTCAACATTTTCCCTGCCGTTAATTGTAATTTTCCAAGGCTTCCTCTGTGGCAGACTTTATAAAAGGGAGCTTTAGTAAAAACTATCATTAGCTTTATGGATCAATATGGTTTAGGGAATACAAAACAACTTTAGTTGTTTAAAAATAGAAATATCCAAGGGTGCCCCCATCTCCCTATGGGCAGCAAATAGCACTATTGATCAGTCTACAGTATAACTGTGTAAAATTTTTAGATGTCAGATGGTCTCGCTGGAAATACAAATGAAGCCACTCTACTGGTGGGTATAGTCTGTGGCTCCAGAGAGCCCTCCTGAACATCCCAGTGTGCCTGTCTCTAAACGATGTAGACTCTTAATAAGACAAGAAAAAGCTTAAGATGGAAGACATCATTGCCTAGTATTTTTTTTTTTTACTCATATGTTTTCTTTTCCTCTGTTTCTCATGATTTGAACAATGGCTTCTATAAAAGTAATTCTGAGAAAAGGTAATGACCAAAAAAGAAAGCGTCCATTGAATACCACATAAAATATTAACTAAAATAGAATCTCTATAGAGGGGGAAGGTTGGAATGAATGAAAGTTGAAATAATGTTTATGAACACAGGAATTACTATTGATGATTCTTAATAAAGGATAGATTAGAAAAGTTCCACTGCCCTTAGAATAATGCCTCTGATACATACCTCGTCTTAATTTCGAAGACTAATCATTATGGAAATCAGTATTGTCAAGAAAAAGATAAGGAATATGTACATCTACAACCAAGTTGTCAAGTTTTCCATTTCTTAACATACATTACATTTTAAAAAATAAAGTCAAAACACATTTGCAGTAATAGAAAAAGAGTATGATTCCTTATACTAGTGATTTATTTATTTATTTTTAATTTTTTTTTTTTTTTTTTTTTGCAACAGCAAGAGGTAAGAGGTTTATTGCGGAGCTCCGGGCCGACACGTATCTCTCGCAGGAGATAGAGGAGCTGACCTCGAGCAGACAAAGTTGGCTCTTTTATACTACTGATTTAGACGTGATTTATATAGAGTTTGAAATAAGTGGGTAATTGATACCTGATTTCGGTGAGTTGGGTTGGCTCTCTCCACCAACCTACAGAATTTTGAGCTGTGAGTGAATATGGTACTATTATATATGAATATATTCTTTGTAGTATCTGTGATATATTTCAAGGAATTATTGTAAGGTTGAAATTAGGCACCTTAATTCGGGAGGATAGCTATCAATGTGCTAAAATACATTTTAATGAGAACATACCACTGTATATCAGAACATTAGGAACTCCCAGTTATGCTTTACGTATTTCTTAAAGTCACTTTTGCTTTTTTTACCTTGAAGATCGTGCATGCTTTTCAGCATAATTTATGTCTACTTCTGTATTGTTGTTTTTCCTCCTTTGCAATTCTGGCTTTAGCCTCTGAAAGGAATTCTTGGTTTTAGCTAAGTTGTCCCATAAGCCTGCCTTCTCCTTTGGAGTTGTGTATTATCAAGTTCATAGAACAGGAACATTTTAAAATCTTGTGAGTCTTTTGTCAGTAAAATAATAAATATGCATGATCTGGACAAAAACTAGGGATGATAGAAGGAGAGTTGATGCCTTTGAGCTGTGTGCTGGAGAAGAGTATTGAATATACTATGGACTGCTAGGAGAACAAACAAGTTCGTCCTGGAGAGGGTGAAGCCAGGCTGCTCCTTGGAGGCAAGGATTCTGAAGCTCCGTATGACATACTCTGAACATATTGCAAGGTGGGACCAGTCCTTGGAGAAGGACGTCATGCTTTGGGGGGTGGAGGGACAGCACAGGAAAGGAAGACCATCGATGAGATGGATTGATTCAGTCACTGGGGTAATGGGGATAGGCGTGTTGGAGACAATAAGATTGGCAAGGGATAGAGCAGGTGTTAGGGCTTTTGTACATATTGTCGCTGTGAGTCACAGGTGACTCAATGGCACATAACAACAATAAGAACAAGACTGATACTCTTTTTTTTTATTTTAATGAAAGTTTACAGAGACTTTGGATTTCCATTCATTTATTGTTCTACTTTTCTCCCTACCCATCCCACCCTCTCAATTTGCTTTTCTTTTTGAAAAGTAAAAAAAAAAAAAAATTATTTCATAGTTTTAAGACTGATATTCTTGCTATCATATTTATTTGTGTTATTTTAAACATAAGCTGTTTCAGTGATTTCATATTGTGGGGTAATTATGGATAGCCTTTATTATAGCAAGAGACCAATTAGCTGCTTCTTTTGACCCTCTTGTTGAAATGGCAATTGGTAAAAGTAACATTTGATGTGCTAAAAATTGTAGTATAATATTTAATGCCAGTCCTTATATTACCAGTATATTTAGTGTTTTATACAATATGGCTCGACTGTGATTCCATTAGTTGTCTAAATTGCATTTTCTTACTTAGTGCTCCTAGGTATCTCCTTTACACATTCAAATCAAGTGAACACAGTTTTTTCTCTTTGAGCTCAGCTTCTAAACAGGCCCTAAAGTAAAATCCCAAGAAGAAAGCCATGGTAGAATACTACTAATATGTATTTAATATAATAAGTAAGCTCTGATGGCAGAGTGGCAAGAAGTTACACTGCAAATACCAAGGCTGGCAATTCAAATCTGCCAAGTTCACCATAAGAGAAAAAAGGAACAGTCTTCTATGCACTGTACAGCCTCTGAAAACTCATCTGAGGGTCAGCTATGAGTAAGTTCTAACTCTGTAGTCCATAACAACAACAATATGTATTTAATATTAAGATAAAAATGTGATTTAAATACCCACTTAGTTCCTTCCAGAGGAATATGAGGGAACAAAAATAAAGCATAAAATTCCTTTTTCCCTAATAGAACAACTATGAAGTAGAAAAGTAGATGACATTCAGTGTTCATTATTTAGTTGTGTTTTCAAGGGGGTTTATTTACTTATTTAATTTTTTAGTATTTTTAGTTGGCATGAAAAAAGAGTGGAACACAATTATTCTTCGCTTTTCTTATAAAAATGTGTTGGCTCAACATCATCTTTGACACCTCTTTATATTTTACTTAAAGTGATAGCAGGAGGGAAAGAGCCATATAAAAAATATTTAGTAATAATGTGCCCAGACAGTTTTTGTTGCATGATAGGAAGTATGAATAAATTTAATTTGATTCAATTCAGATGAGAAAAATTTAGATCAGGATAAAGAAAAACTGATTTTTATATTGTTTTTCATATACCACATTGGTTTTAATAATTGTTTTGTCCATGAAGTAAATAAGAAAAAATGATGTAAGTCTTACAAACGTACATTATTTTGCTGATCTGAGAGATGTTTTGCTGCTTGGACAGTATATCAGACCCTCTTACCTCGCTAAATCAGACAAAACAATTAAACCCGCTTAAAGGCCCACACAGCACTATGGATGTAGAGAGTCATGGACCAGGGTTGCTCAACAAATTTGACTTCGGGTAATATCCATGTTTGAAATTATTCAAGTGATGTTTGCATGATGCAAAAATGGATTAAATGGCCTCTGGGATTACTTCCCAGTCCTGGAGAGAGAAAGAAAGCAAGCCTGTAAGAAAGCCATATGAGTTGGCATTGAATGAAAATAGAATTAATTTGAAGAAATTTGTGAGAATGTTATGGATTTCTAACATTATGATTTTGTATATTTTTGCAATGACAACACCAAGAATTTTAGCATTCTTAATTCATGGAACGTTGAATTCTTTTTTCACTGTAATTTGATTGTATGCTTGTTAAAAACAAAAGACCAGATAAAAGTTTCTACTGAAATATAGAATGCTTGGTTTACTTATACACAATCAGTGGCATTTTTCAGGAGCTTTTGTTGCAATAGTCCATGTGAATTGCACTGCTGACCCAAATGATGCCTTTCTGGTGGTACAAATTTCTAGGTGCTCTGTGTACAAAGATAGGCCATCTCCTCCCATGTGATTTACAGCTGGTGAGAAGCTCCTGGAATCATTTCTCCTTGAACCTCAAAAGTAATGAGAGAATATTTTGAGTGAGCATTTGTTAGGTGCTCCATACTTTGGTAGGACAGGTGTGTTTGACTGTTTATGAAGGTGTAGGATGAGACGATTGAGGATAGGGAATCAGGTACACAAACACTGACTCCTGAAATTTACAATTTGTTGGGTAAATGGCAATAAACGTTATGAAACAAAAGCAACTAATTCAAACCTTTGTAGAATGAGTACTAATTTTGAGTGCTAGGAAATGGAATTGTTGTGTGCCGTTGTGTCAGAACCCACTCTTAACAAATCCTCTAGAAGGTTTTCAGAGGCGATCAATTGCATGGGAGATTGTCCATCCTTCCTCCGTGGAGCAGCTGGTGGATTTGAACAGTTTTTGAGACTGCAGTGCAACTTCTTTCCAATAGGCCACCAGAGTTCTCTGGGAGAATAGAATGGGAAGATTCTAAGTTTAAGAGGATAGGGCATTGAGAAAATGAAGTGGTTAAGATGTGGTGTGGGAAAGAAGTCTTGGTCATTAAAGGGAAGGATTAGAGTTTCAGTAAAGTTTCAGAAATGGGCCTTGACCCCAGGCAATAGCAGAGTACACCAAGAACCCTTGTCTCAGGCCATTTCATACCCTCTCATGTGTAAAATGGTTTCTTTCATTTTAAAAAGTTCAGACCACGAATGTTCTAAGACACAAGAAAAACAGTTATCAAAATTTCTAGTGATGTGCATGGTCACCTCATAAATATTACTTAATGATTTTGAAACATACCAAGGAGTAACAGAACGCTGAAAGCAGGAGTAAGGCATTTTTCAAAAGGGTCATTCTCGTAAATCGTTAAGTCCAGAGTGAAAAAGAATAGACCTTTTTCTGTGTTTAATCTGTAAAAAACAACTTTGGAAAAATAGAAGAGTAGGTTATTTTCTGATTGTTCATGGCCAAGAATAGTAAAATGAGGTGTAAATGAATTTCATGGTCACTTGGTTTTTGGGGATTTCGCTAGTGAAAGAATTTCAATTTCTTTGTCCTGTAAGAATACCTTTTCACTTTCATATAATGGCATTTTAAAATAATGTATAGTCTACTTCTAAAGTAACTAAAAATGTAGCTATCTTCTGTAGTACAATATTTCAGTATATTTGAATAGAAAGTTCAAAGATACATGAAAGATGATGATAGCAATTTTACTCTTTTATAAAGTCTAAGTAAGTTTGATTCAAAGAATGAAGTAAAATTCCAATTGATTTTATGTCAGTCAGTTTAACCATATGACATCAAAACATACTACATCTTTGAGTCTGTGTACAATATAATGTGTGCATCTTCCAGAATGTTTTACTTGTTGCAAAGCAATAAAACTTATATGAAAAGTCACTTAAGCTACCCATAGCTCAAACCATTATTTATTGATGGAACATTAATATTAAGATATGAAACTTTCAGAGATTTAAAGCGTTATACAAAAATATTATTATACTTTGTCTTTTGTAACCTGAAAGTTTATATACTTAAAGGAATAATTAAAATATGTTCTTTGTGAAAAAGCTAACTATTTTCTGTTACTGTAATCTCAAGTTTGTATGCTATGACATGGTTTTATATCAGAACATTTATAAAGGGAAGTTGTCATGCACATGTATTTGCTATAAAACAATGTAAATCAGGTTTACAATATAATTTGAACATAAAATAACATATGTCAGATTTATAATACTATTTGAGCATAACAATATGATTTATTTGAATTTTATGAAAGTTTTGATTTTATATCAGTATAGGGATTTTTTTTCTATAGACTTGCCCAATTTTTTTTTTCCCTTTAACAAATAGCTGAGTTCAAAGGCTAAGACATCAAATCATGGCTATCAGAGTTTAAAGAAACTTTCTTGTTCTTTACTCTTTATGAGATAAAACCATCACATTTACAAATGAATGAAAAACAGATGAAAGTCCTTATCATAATGGAACTTTTATAAAGCCAATGAATTTGAACACTCTTCAAAGCAGAACCACGAATAGCTATTTTACATGGATATTTGCTGGTAAACTGGTCTCCCATAACAAAATACATCTAATATCTTTCAGTTGCTTACTTCCCAAGTGTGAACCTTCTTTATCCTAAAGATTCCTGATGTCCTTGAGTAGACTCTAACTAGAATGGCTGACTTTTCCAGAGTAAATTACCAAGCTCATGAATGTGGCCTTTAATCACCTAAAAATAGAGACTATTACTCTTTTATAGGTAGTTTTATTAAATCATTAAATGAATGGAGCAGTACTAGCTTGGGTTTTTATTAATTGTTACTTGTTTTTTATTATGAGATAATTGCTCATCATAAAAGGTCATTTCTGCAGATTGATTCAAAAGCGGATTTCTGCTGAAGCAATAGGAATGTGCTGAAGGAATTGAAAGCTTGTGTGGTAACTGTAGACTGTCATTTTTAGTTATAGTGTCTGTGTTACTCAATGGGAGTTTAATAAAAGGAATTATTTACATGTTTCAAAGTGTAGCTTTCATTTTTCAAAATAATGCTTGTGATTTACTTTTGTATGTTATGTATTAATCTTTCAGAAATGTCTATATATACACAGACATACGTACTATGTTGTTGTTGTTATGTGCTGTCAGTCAACTGTGATTCATAACAACACTATAGACCTATGAACCCTGTCCTATTCTGAGATAATCTCACTGTCTCTGACGCCCCTACCCTGCTACCCCAGTCACTGTGTCAATCCATCGCATCTGGGATCTTGTCTGCTTTGCTGTTCCTCCACCTTTCCAATCATGACGTCTTTCTCCAAGAATTTGTCCCTCCTGACAACATGCCCAAAGTATGTGAGAAGGAGCTTTATAAGCATATATATTTCATAAATAATAATCATCAAGCACGTGACAGAAAATAAATTTCTTAATACAAAAGTTCTTAAGAACCAAAAGGTAGTTCTTCAGTGTATTAAGAGATTGCTATTCAATAGTTAGGGAAAGACTTCAGGTCTTTTGTTCACAGGGTCACTTTGAGTCGTGCTCAACTTGACAGCAATCAACAACAACATTTGAAAAGTAGAGACATATGTTTTTTATGGAAACCATGTATTAAATTTTAATTGTAGACTTTCCTATTTTAGAAGAGAAGTAGAAAAGTTTAATCATAAGCTGATGGTATACATAACTAGTCATCGATTTCCAAATATGGTTCCATCATATGTACCTATGTGTTGTTAGGTAAGTTACTTAACTACTGTGGATGTTAATATAATCATACATAGAACTGAAATTATAACAACCTGACCTCAAAGGCCAAATTTCATTGTGAGAATTTAATAATTTATTCTGAGTACTATACCTAGAATAGTGGTGGTGTTGTGTATTGTCATGTAGCACCAACCCATAGTTCACAACCCAGCAGATTTTCAGAGGCCGTTTAATCATACAGAAGGTCTCCTTTGGTGCAGTTAATGGCATTGAACCACATGTCTTTAGGATTGCCATGCAGCTCTTTATCAAAAGGCTACCAGTGCTAGCTAGGATCCTAAAGTAAAAGCACTCAGTAAATATTAGCAAGTACTGTAAAGACATAATTAGCTCACACTCCAGTGGGTTTTGAGAAGCAATAAATTGCACTGAAGATTAACCATCTTCCTCGTGCAGAGCTATGGTGGATTCTTACCATGTGCCTTCGAGTTAGCAGCACAGCTCATTACAGCTAGGCCATAGGAGTTCCCCACAGGGGTGCATTTACAGAGGAGATGATTGTTAACCTGGTTATAAAGGCTTCAGTCAGGAAATATATACTAAACACCGCCAGAAATGCAGTCAAAGAGGCAAAGGAAATACCTAGTTGAATTGTAAATGAGACAAGATAATGCAGTAATCTGTGGATTGAAATGTATAATGTGCTGTTAAGAAATTAGAGATCAGAAATGACTCTTGTTGCATGCCTCCAAGTTGACCATGCCTCATAAAGACCGTATGAACAACAGAGAAGAACCTTGACCTGTCTTGAACCATCCTCACGATCTCTACTCTGCTCAAGTCCATTGTTAAGGTCACTGTGTGAATACAACTGATTGAAGATCTTCCACTTTTGCTCTGTTCCTCTACCTTTCCCAGCATGATATCTTTTTACAAGGACATCCTCCAGGCAAGATTCCCAATTTACATAAGAAATAGTTTTTCCATACTTGCTTTTAGGGAGCACTCTCGTTACACTTTCTCCAAGGCAAATGTCTTTGTTTTGAGCAATCCATTGGGATAGCCATTATTATTTGTCAGCACCACAATTCGAAGGCATCAGTTTTCCTGTGACCATCCTTAATCTATTGTCTAACTTTCAGATGCATGGAAAGCATTTGAAAAAAAAAATGCCATGATTGGATCAGGTACATCTTACACTTCGATCTGACATCCTTTATCTTAAGCACTTTAAAGAGCTAGCCATGAGAAAGAGGAGTTGTTACTCATGAGATAAAGCATTGAGTATGCAAGAGAAAATATTTTAGAGGATAGCCATTACTCTTCCTTTTTAAGGTGATTATCCCTTTGTAAGAAATCACATTCAGCATAATATTTTAGTCCTTATTGTTAAAGTAGAGTACACAGAGTTAAATAAGTGGTAGGTTGGGCATGAAAGGATGCAAACCTAGCTTGTTGGAGTATCAGAACTCCCAACAGCAAATTTATTGCTGTCATTTTGGAACAAAGCCACTGTTGACTCTTCAGCAGATTTTCATCGGGTATAAGATTCGTGAAAGGATTGTCCATCTTTGTCTTGCAGAGATCTTAGTGAATTTGCATCATCAGAGATCTTCCCTTTGAGTTCAGGTATAAGATGCGTGAAAGGATTGTCCATCTTTGTCTTGCAGAGATCTTAGTGAATTTGCATCATCAGAGATCTTCCCTTTGAGTTAGCAGTGCATGGACCACACCACCAGAGTTCCCAAGTTAGAATCGAACAGTTTCAAAAGCAAATGAGATCACCGTGTAAGTGTAGCTGAGCTGGTAAGGAAGGAGGATTATTTTTTTTTTTTTCAACAAGTTCTGGGGTGGGATGATTTCAGGCTAAGTAAACTTGTTTCTGAGATCACGTCCAGTTTATGATCATAATTCTGTGGCCCTGAGATGGTCCAGGTGTTTAACTCACCAGCCATCTGGCCAAGGAGAAATACACTTGTCCTGGACTGACAGGATATCACATGTATTTAGTGAAGTTTATCTTCACAGTTGGGCGAGAATAAATAACACAGTAGTGTTGCCCCTGTGAGGATATACTATATGCTTCAATTATTGGCCCATTATATCTGTGGCAGATGTTACATTTGAGTTTATAAAAGGGAATTTTTTTGATCAGCAAAACCAATTATTTTGGTGTACACGGGCAATTATCACCACGTTTTTGCCTTTCAGAGAGAGCCTCTTGGCTTTATGCAATCATTTTATGGCAATGATTTTTATAGAAATATAGCACATAATTTTTACTGCCTATGGGCCAGTTTTCTTAGTGCCATTCACAGAGATTGATTTGTTATTGCTTGCTCATGTGCTTTTTTTGTCCCTTCTATGCCACTAATATTTTCTAAATGGTTTTCTCAATATTATGAAAAATAAATATTTTGAAAAATGTATACAGGAATGGGAGACCGCTCCTAATAATAAAACTGAATGAGTCTAATGACATATTTTACTGGAATATTTGTTTTAATTGGTGGGCTTGCTGCAGAGAGAAGCTTTCCAACTCAAATATCTATCACTTTTGATTTATAGTGACTTGATATAAAATAATTTGCTCTTTTATCCACTTTGATGTCAGTTGACGCCTTTGAGCTGTGGTGTTAGGAAAAGCGCTGCACAACCCAATGACAGTCAAGAGAATGATATCTCTTGGAGAGGGTGCAGCCATAGTGATCTTTGGAGGCAAGAATGATGAAGCTTCACCTCACATACTTTTTGCTAGGAGGGGCTGTTCCTTGGAGAAGAACATGATGCTGAGAAGGGAGAAGGGTTGGCAAAGGAGAGGAAGACCCTCAATCAGGTAGATTGACATGGTGACTACCACAGTGGGCTCTTGTGTGTCTGTGTCAGGAAGTGTGAGGATGGCACAGGATAGAACAGGGTTCACATCTTTTGTTCATAGGGTTGCTATGAGTAGTACTCAACTCAATGGTACATAACAACAACAACATCCACTTAGGCACTTGCAAACAGCATTTCACAAATGAATATGAGTCATCACCACTTTTGAAGAAATAAATCTAGACATAAATGCAGGTAAAGGCCCTACAACTTAAATGCAGATTCCCAGTCCCATCAGTCCTTGATGTGTGAAAAGACACTTGGGACAAAGGACAGTGTGTAAAACAGTGTATTTAAACAAAACAAAGAATTTGCAAATGTTGGTTGATGGAAATGTATATAAGGATACATTAAATAAGACAATCATAGTAACACTAACAAAAATTTTGTACCTCAGTAAATCATTAACCCTATTGTCATAGAGGCATTTCTGGTTCGTCGCAAACCTGCGGTATGGTATAGAACTGCCCCACAGTATTTGAGGTTCTAAGTCTTCATAGGAGCAGACTGTCACGTCTTATTTCTACAGAGCAACTGGTCAAATCCAAGTGCTTTATGGGTCTACGTAGGTTAAGATACTGTACTCCAAAGTATGCACAATTATTATTTATAATTTATTAACTTCTCCAGTTTTTTTATTTCTGTGGACATATTTCTATAAAAGGTGAGAATGAACCATTGACTCAGAAACTTAATCTTATCATAAAATAGACTTTCTATAGGAAGGGACAGAAAAGGATTTTATTTCCAATGCCATCATCTAAATTATAATTAACCCCAAATTAAGGAATTTATTACCTTTTTAAAAAATTGTGAATATATTTTGACAAGGGAGGCAGTCTTCCAATGTGCTGTTGTTATGTGCCATCGAGTCGCTTGCGACTCATAGCGACCCTATGTACAACAGCCCTAAACTCCGCTCTGTCCTGTGCCAATCGCACCTTCTCTGACACTCCCATCCCAATTATCCCAGTCACTGAATCAGTCCACCTCATAGAGGGCCTTCCTCTCCTGCGCTGTCCCTCCACCCTCCCAAGCATGATGTCCATCTCTAAGGACTGATCTCTCCTCATAACATGTCCACAGTATGTCAGACGGAGCCTCAGAATCCTTGCCTCCAAGGAGCCACCCGGTTTAACCCTTTCCGGGACAAATCTGTTTGTTTTCCT
Source organism: Elephantulus edwardii (assembly GCF_000299155.1). Lineage (NCBI taxonomy): Eukaryota > Metazoa > Chordata > Mammalia > Macroscelidea > Macroscelididae > Elephantulus > Elephantulus edwardii. The sequence continues at coordinate 8,603,930 of NW_006399856.1, forward strand.
AGCAGTCCATGGTATTCTCAAAACTCTTCTCCAGCACCACAGCTCAAAGGCATCAATTCTCCTTCTATCCTCCCTGGTCATTGTTCAACTCTCTGATGCATAACAAGTGATTGCGAAGACCATGGCCTGTATCAGACGCACCTTAGTCTCCAGAGAGAAACCATTGCTCTTCAGAACTTTGGAGAGGTCCCTAACAGCAGACTTTCCCATGGCAATGCACCTTTTAATTTCCTGGCTGCTGGTGCCAAGACTGTTGACTATGGAGCCAAGCAAGCTAAAGCTGTGTACAATCTCAATCTCTTCACCATCCATCCTAATGCTGCCAGTTAGTCCAGTGGTGAGAATCTTTGTCTTCTTGACATTGAGCCTCAATCCATATTGTAGGCTGCAGTCCTTGACGCTCTGCAGCAGGTGCTTCAGGTCCTCTTCAGTTTCAGCAAGCAGGGTTGTGTCATCCGCATAACGCAGATTGTTGATACCTCATCCACCAATCTTGACCCCACATTTCTCCTCATAGAGCCCAGCCTCCTGGATAATCTGTTCTGCATATAGGTTGAAAAGGTATGGAGATAGGATGCATCCCTGGCGTACACCCTTCCCAATTTTGAACCATGCAGTGTTCCCTTGCTCTGTTCTGATGACTGCCTCTTGGTCCAAGTATAAGTTTCGCATTAGAACGATCAAGTGTTCTGGGATTCCCATTCTTCTCAGAGTCAGCCATAGTTTGTTATGATCTACACAGTCAAATGCCTTTGCATAATCAATGAAACACAGGTAGACATTCCTCTGGTATTCCCTGCTTTCAGCCAAGGTCCATCTAACATCAGCTACAATATCTCTAGTACCATGACCCCTTCTAAACCCAGCCTGGACTTCTGGTAGTTCTCTGTTGATGTGCTGTTCCAGTCGTTTTTGGATAATCTTCAGTAAAATCTTGCTTGCATGTGAAATCAGTGAGATTGTTCTGTAGTTTCCACATTCTGTTGGGTTACCATTCTTTGGGATAGAAACAAATATCGATCTCTTCCAGTCAGGTGCCCAAGTGGTCATTCTCCAGATTTCTTGGCACAACTTATTGAGCACGTCCAGGGCAGCATCTGTTAACTGAAATATGTCAGTTGGTATACCAGCTATTCCTGGGGCCTTATTTTTTGCCATATCCTTCAAAGCAGCCTGAACTTCTTCTTTCATCACCATAGGCTGTTGCTCATATATTGTTTCATGAAATTCTTCTGTATCTTCCAATTCCTTTCGATACAGTGACTCAGTATATTCCTTCCATCTTCTTTTAATACTTCCTGGATCATTTTATATTCCGCCGAAAGCATCCTTGATTATAGCAACTTGAGGTTTGAATTTGTTCTTCAGTTCCTTGAGCTTAAGATAAGCGAGTTCGGCCCTTTTGATTTTCTGACTCCAACTCCTTGCACATTTCATTGTAATATTTTGCTTTGTCATCCCGTGCTGCCTTTTGAAATCTTCTGTTCAACTCTTTAGTATCTTGAATTCTTCCCTGTGCTTTGGCTTCTCTGCGCTCCAGTGCAATTTTCAGAGTATCTTCTGACATCCATTTTGGTCTTTTCTTCCCCTTCTGTCTTTGCAATGACCGTTTGCACTCTTCCTGGATGATACCCTTGATATCCTCCCACAACTCATCTGGCCTTCGCTCATTAGTGTTCAAAACCTCAAACCTGTTCCTGAGATGGTTCTGAAATTCAGGTGGGATAGACCCCTCCCATCTTCCCAGGTAATCGAAGACGCAAAAACCGCACGACATTCGTTCCTGCAGGCCGCTCAGAGAAGGGGTATAGGCGTCCGACTAGCTGAAAGCTGGGCAGCTTAGAGGCCAGTCTCAGACCCCTCCCATCTTCCCTGGTAATCGAAGATGCAAAAACCTTGCGCGACTTCCAATGTAAAAACAAATAAACAAGAAACACCTGCTCTTCCGATTGCTCCTTACCAATGAAGATGTGCAAATTTTAAGTAGCATCAAAGAATCAAGTTCAGTTGCCACTTCACCATTCAGGGATGTTAATATCCTGCTATATCTATCAGGTGCATTTCCTCTTGAACTACATATTAAGGAATATTTGAGTCCATGTTTTGTCCGTTTTGTGATTTAAGTATCTGTTTAGAAGTCCAAACCCATAATGCCTAAGCACCTGCTTCTTGGAGCCTCCTCTTTATTCCAAGCCTTGTTTATCACCACTCTCCCCTTTACTGCTTTTGGCCTCTTTGGCTACAGACTTTCATTCATGCTGTTTTCTCTGCTTGAACATCCCTCCATGCTCAACCACTTTTCCATTCCTAGTATATTTTGCTTTTTAAAATTCATATCACCTTTCCTATCTTACCTGAACTGTTTTCCCATATCAGGGACCTGATTTCTGACCTTACCTAGTAGAGCAGTCTTTATTCATCATTTTGAAAGAGTGATTCTCTCAAGTGCAGTTAAGTTAATTAACACAGTTGTGTGATTTCTGTATTTGTCTTTTGTCTTCGGCTCTGCATCTGTTAGCATCTGATTTACGTGTTACCATACACCTAACCAGGATCCTGCAATGTAGTAGTTAAAATGCTTAAATTCTAACATTAAGATTGGTGACTAAAACTCACCATGGCTAAAAAATGGAGCAGCTAGCTCATGTAAATGTTTATCATATGGGAGATGCTAAGAGGCAATTCTGCTTTGTCTGCTTGAGCTGCTATGCGTGGGAATGATTCCACACCAGTCTCTACATCCTTACATATTATCTTGTCTGGCACGTATCTAAATCAATGAGGAAATGAATATATAAACATCTATTGTGTTTTGAAGTCCAGATGATGAGTAAGCATTTGTTACGATAATAAAAATGACTAGAAGGAAAAGCATTAGCGTTAATTTGTATTAGAGAAGTGTCCAGAGGGTCACTGATAAAAAGATGGAGGTGTTGAGGCCTTTCCCAGTTTTAACGAACTAATTCTGATATTGTGGCCATACGGTGATATGCTGCTAAAAGGCCTCAAAGTCTTCTGGTTCACATCCACCTGTGTCCCGGTGGCAGAAGGAAGGACCCTTCGCATTAAAATTTCTAGCCTCAGCGATCTAATGAAGGGCTACTATGAGTCAGAATCAGCGCTATGTAGTGGATGTTGAATGTTCCCAAAGGTGGTCTTCTCCATGCATTGAGTCAAACAGAAGAAGAGCTGTCATGTCTCTGAAGGTTCTGGTTCGTTCACAGTTGTTCTATCCTGAACCATCCTTATCAACTCTGATATACAGGAGCCTCTTGTGACAAGCACGGTGTCAATCGATCTTGTGAAGGGATCTTCCTTTCTTCCTTTGATCCTCTACTTTTCCAAAAATCATACATTTGTACTTTAGTCTTAATTATTTTAATGGGAATCCGAGTTCATACCAGAACTCTAGTAAAAAAAAAAAAAAAAAACAAATAAAAGAAAATAAAGAACTAGTACAAATTTGCTGAGGAAAATGGTGATACAAGAAGAAAAAGGATGTCTGTGTGCCTTTGTGTGGGTGCGGGGGTGTGTGTGTGTGTGTGTACACATTGTTGTGTACCGAGTAAAAAGCAGCCAGTAGCTGACCTTCCAGCAGGTCTGCAGAGGTGGTAACGGCACAGGAGGAGGTTGCCCATTCTCCCCTCAAGGAGCCGCCGGCTGACTCGGAGCAGCTGACCTGAACGCCTTCAGGATTTTCAGGATTGCAGCACAGAATCTTAGCACTAAGCCATATTTGAAGTGCAATTATTCATTATACAGTTTTACTTAATTTTTTTAAATTTCATGAAAAATGCCTACATTTGTCAACATTTACAAACAGACTGTCAATACAAATATTTAAACTTTAGCACCATTCGTGGTCTTTTGCAAATGAAACGTTTGTTTCAGTAATTATGTAATAGTAGCTATGAGTATTTTCATCTCAACTTTTATTATCTTCTGAAAGTATAGCTCCATAAAATCATATTGAATCTCTTCTCCTTGGAGTATTTTATTTCTATTTATAGGTAAAGGATTTATTTTTTTTTATTTCAAAAATATTTCTGTAATTAAAGCCAAGAGAATAAACCAGCCTTTCTTAGAAGGGATAAAACCAGGTTTCTTCTTGGAGGTTAGGATTTTGAAACTCCATCTTACATATTTTGGGCACATGGTCATGAGGGACTGGTCCTTGAACAAGAACATCATGCTCAGAAGGTGCAGGGATAGCAAGAGAGAGGAAGACCCCGGATGAGATGGATCGACACGATGACTGGAACAACGGGATTAGGTGTGTGGGAGTCAGTGAGATTGGCTCAGGACAGGACAAGGTTCAGAGCTAATGGACATAGGGTCGCTGTGAGTCACAGACAATTAACAAGACACCACAACATCAAAAGCAACTATACTGCCACATGATCAAACCTAAGAAAAACAACAAAACTACTGCTACAGATTGAATTATAATGCAGAAGAGATGGCTAGGGAAAATAGATGAAGGTCTTATTTGCAAGGAGCTTGGAGTTTGATAGGAGATATACCTGCAGACAGATAACTAGAGGGATTCCCAAACCTATGGGGGCGCGTCTGGTTGTTGTGTTGCGTGGAGTTGGAACCAATACACAACTGACCCACTAGCAGATTTGCAGAGGCTGTTAATTGCACAGGAGATGGTTACCTAGCCTTCTCCCAAAGAGCAGCCAGTGAATCCGAACCTCTTACTTTCATGACTGCACAAAGCTTCTTACCTCTAAGCCACCAGGGGATTTTTCATTCCAGAGTTGGGATTATATTGACGCATTCCTTGAAAAAGTGACTATAAAGTAAAAACTGAAGGGTAAATAAGAAAGTAAAGTTGAAATTGTGAGGTGAGACATGGTACTTTTGTCTCCAAGGTCCAGAGGTGTAAAATATGATGATTAATTTCTAGAACCTGATGCATAGAAGCAAAGAAAGAAAGAGTTCTGATGAGATTAAAGCTATAATCAGGAACTATTCAAACAGGAGCATGCCCTGTCACAAATCCTTCTAAGGAGTTTGTACTTCCTGGGTTGTTTTTTATAGATTTAATACAGGAGCCCAATTATTTGCCATACATAGAGAAATATAATTCTGACTGGATTAGTATTTGCAGGTAGCAGCCCTCAGAGAGAACAGCCTCTGTCTCTTTGGTGCGTTGCTCCTGGTGTTTTCCTTTGGCCCCCTTCGTCTTCTTGGCCAAAAGTTTATCATGCTGCTTATTCTTCTTCATGTGCTGTTTCTTTCAACGAAATGCTCTGGCACTTGGGCTGCGGGACATGTGGAGTAAGAGGACACTGGTTCTTGGGTGTATTGGTCCTGGGTTTCTCTTTTGTTCAGTGGTTTTTCACATATAGTGATGGACATCATCTTAGATTGAAGACTTTGCAGATTTTACTGTTTCTTTTGGGCCCCCGGCTATGAGGCACAGTAGTATCAGTAAATCCTGGGATATCCTTCTCCCCTTTCTTTATAATAACCAAGGTGAGAACATACGAATTTGCATCTACAGTGCAGCCCTGGACACGTGTGCTTCCTCTCTCCAGTTCTCTGTGGTTGTAACAGGAGTTCCGCTTACTCAGAAGTAGGCAGACTCAACCATGGGTCTAGACACACTGCTTTGTGGGACAACTTTGTCATTTCCACTACTGATCTGGACAACATATCCCCTCCTCTCATCACCGAGAGAGTCAGCAGCAACCTCTGTGACTATTCACTTCTCGTAAAATGCATGAGGTTTGCGTTCCACGTCCACTTCAGTGAGTTTTTGGCAGCCACTGGCTGGGAAGGAGATGTTCCTATAGATGGTGAAGAAGCTGCTTGCCCCAGGGGTGCCGCAAAAAAGAGGCGTTTATACTTTGAACTGGAAGCTTTTGAATGATTCCAAGGGGACAAGTGGAATGTTAAGAGAACAAAAGGAACTTTATTGGTAGAAGCTGCTTTGTGCGATGGAGAGATCCCTAGGCTAGTGGCCAGGAGCCTTTGCTGCTTGACCTGGCCTTGCTAGTTACAAGGAGTTAGACAAATCGCTTTACCTGTCTGGATCAGTGTCTGCACAAGAAAAATAGGCATAAAAAGTTATTTTTTTTTTAAAAAAAGTTTTTTTATATGGTCTCTCAGTACCCTCCAACTGCTATGAAAGATGTTTCACATGTTTATTGTTACCTTAATTCTTTATATTTTATAGTCGTGTAGTTAGAGAAGGTGATAGAGTTTTCTGGCACATTCTCCATTAACAAGCTCTATGCAAGCTTAAAAAAAATATGTAGATGTGTGATGTCATTTTCTTTTCATCTTCCTCTCCTGCTTAAAAAAAAATTAATCAACAAACCCAAAACCAAACAAAAAACCCCAGAAGTCTTTGCATGTGACATGGTGACATCTACTCTGAATCTTGGAGAACGAACTGTCCAGATTGAGAAATGGAGCTGAATTCCTTACAGAGCACAGAACTATGAAGCCATTTCCAGGTGGGGGTGGGTTGGCTAAGGTTGTCTTTGGAAAGTTGGCCTTGTCTGATGGCACTTGTGACGTGACATAGTTGGAATGGAGTCGCAGGAAAAGAATGGCTTTATGAGAGGAAATTATTCCTACAAAAAGACTGACTCAGTTAGGAATGTGCCTCCAAATATAGGTATCTGGTACTGTTTAAATCAAACAGAATAAATAACTCATACCAGTATCTTTGAAGGAGAATCTCTTATACCAATAACAATAGCAAAATTTTAAAAAATCAGACTTCACATGCTCTACTAGACAAGGAGGAACAATATCCTCCCTGCGCCAGTCAGATCAGATTTGATGGTATACAAAAAAAAAACAATCAAATTTTTTGGTGACTTTTAAGGTTTTTTTTTAAAATGCCCTTACATTGTTCCCCACCCTCTTTACCTGAAGATAAGTGGAAATCAGAGTTGATTTATTGACTCTTTTAATCTTTGGATGTTTCCTGTATTCTAAAATCGTCTTTATTTCTTTTAACGATTCTCTATCAATCTATGTGAGTGCTGATTATAAGAGAATTTTATGGAATTCTTACAACATTCATCATGTGCTATAGAAGTGAAAGACTGCAAAGAGTCATAACCTCTGCTATAATCAACACACAACAGCAAAACATTAAATGTGAACAGGGTGAAAAGTAAAAAAAAAAATGTCAGGGTATCAGAAAGTCAAGAAATGAAACTCCTTTTCTTCTTTGCTGTAAAATCTCTCCCGAGCGGTTTTGACATCCATGGCTCCTCCTAATTCCTCCCTGTGCCTGCGGTTTCCCATCAGTTCAGCTACAGCAGGAATCTGTCTAATGGCAGACCTTTAGTGAGACAGACAGTTAATGGGAACAGTAGCAGCCCTGAGGTGTGTTTATACAGTCAGACTGACTTCCTCTACTTGTGTGATATATGAACTACTTTGGAAGTTTCCCAGCTGTTTCAAAGGATAAATCATGGCAGTGGGAACTCATATTTAACCTTCACTCTGTACTGGCTCAGTACTTTGTAGTGCTTTCCTTTTATCTCTTTGGCTGTCTGGAAGAGATTTCAAACAGTCATGCCAATGTGCAAACAGCATTGTTCTCTTTATCTGCCCCCTTCCAACCCCCTTTCACCCATCTCAGGGAAACCCAAAGTTGTCTCCTTATGATTTGCCTCGATGTCAGCCAAAATAAAATCAACACCCTGCTAGAGGCCAAGTGGTTTATAGATTCATTTCCTGTAAAACAGGACACTCTTTGTGTGCACAAGTCAATGAAAGCCTCCTTGGATGCATATCAGCCATTGTTACCTACTAAAATATTGTCAAACTATCATCTTCTTTTCTAGCCTGCAATATCTATAGTCAGGTTGGGTAAGGAGTTGTGCTGCAAACTCAGAGGCAGGTGGTTCGAGCCCCCTAGTTGGTCTGTGAGAGATAGTTGAGCATTTACCACCTGTACAATTTACAGCCTCTGATAACCTGCTGAAGGATCAGCTATGTGTTGGTTCAGACTTGGTGGCAGTGAGGAGCTTGATGACAGTCATTGATGGTATACTTCATTTGGCAACAACTGACTTCACTTGGGAGCAACTGACTTTAAACTGGAAACCATCCTTCCCAGGTTAACTGTGTCCACTCAGAATGACCTTTCTTTGTTCCTGGCCTAACCTTCAAGGCCATAGCCCCTACTCACCCCATTAGCCTAGGGCATTTTCCCAAAGATATGCTCCTAACTTTCTTGTTCATTCCATCTGGTCTCTGCTAAATGTTATCTTTTCAGAGTGTTTAACAAAGACTCTGTAATCTTCCTATTTTACTACCCTCTCTTATGGAGATTAACAGTCATTTGAATTTCTCTTGGGCTCTCTGGCGGCCTCTCTGGTTATGTAGTTAGTTCCCTGCTGACCCCAAAGCAGATGGTTTGAATCTACCAGCTGCTCCATGGGAGAAAGATGGGCAATCTCCCCTTGTTCTGAAAAACTGCTGGAGGGTAAGCTGTAAGCTAGGTCTGATTCCAGGCAATACATTCTTGACTTATTGGTATAATTCTATTGTTTTTTGAATTTTTTATCTAGAATGACAGTTTTATGAGCTTCAGTAACTTGTCTGTCTTGTTCTCTTTGATTTTACCATCATATGGAAATGTGTGTGACACATGATAGGAACACAATTCTTTTAAAAATACAAATCACAGTGATGAATCTATACCTTTATACATATAGATATCTTTATTTTCCACACAGTATCATACTGCACATAGATTATTGTGGTTGGCCTTATTCCATGTAGTACTTCACTATTACTTTCCTTATCAATAGAGATGTAGGTATATTTTTAAAGTATTTGCATAATATTTCAATAGATGCATACACCCTAATTTATTGAGTTTGTTATCAATGAGTAAGATAGGTCAATCCAACCTATCAACCCCAACTTGATTTTATTTCACTTTCTAATTCCTGCTTTTCCAAAGTAAAACTTTTGTTACATATATCTTGGCAATAGTTCTACAGAATGCACTCCAAAGAGTATCATTTCTTCGATAGACAGAATGTCAACTAAAGCTTTGTTGTTTTGCCTTCAAACCTGGCCATGTGTCATCTGCCGTATCAAACCTGTATCACTTGAATTTTATATTTCTACTTTCCATCACCTAATTTTATTTATTATCTCTGTATTATGGTCCTTGTATTTTTATTTGCTTATATATCTTTTTTCCCCTACTGAAATTTAAAATTCTTCAAAATCTGGAGTTATAAAATGCGTGTCTCACTCTTCCCTGGTTCTTAGCATGGTGCCTTCCATTAGAAACCTCCTGTTGAATGAATGAGTGCACACGGGCATGCCTAACACTGCCCAGCGAATAAATAAGCATTAATGAGTGAGAAGAGATGCCATTCCTGGAGAACAATTCTAATGAAAACAAATTGGCATGTACTTCATTCAATACACTGCATGCTAAAATCTTTTAAATTTGCAAAGAGGAAAACATTTTTCTTTCCTCTTACTCTTGAAAGAACCCAGCCTAAAATTATTCCATTCAGGGGATTTGGGGAATTCAGAAATGAAGGATTTCATTTATATAAAAAGAACACCGACTAACTGACTGCTGCTTAAATGGAAGTAATTTTAAAGATTTTATTTCTACAAAGTTGGCCCAACAGTGGGGATTTGAAAGAGGAATGAGATAATCTTTGTGGAAGTGTTTTATGAATGTAAAGTAGCAAACATTTAGAAAGCTGTTGAGTTCCTTTTATCAGGACAGTCACTCAACTTCATTTCCAGCCATATCAGTTTGAGAAGTTCTCATGTACTTCTCGCAGGGATAAGTAGAATACACTTAAGGATCTTCCGATTGCTAAGTAAGGTCCCTTAAGATCTAACTTTAAGCTTAACATCAATGAGTGATCAGATCTAATCTATAAGATGCCAAAGGGCAGGAACTATGTCTATTTTCCTTAAAATGCTTAAATTAGTGCCAAACAAAGAGAAGGTACTCAGTCAATATTTGTTGAACAGAATTAATTTGTGAGAAGAATTGAACAGAGTTTGAAACCAAGAAGGCAAGTAATCTTCTCAGATAACAACTTCTAAAACTTTAAACAATAACTATGGACCCAAGAAGGAAAATAATAGAATTTGCTTCTAAAACCAATAAATATATATGTAGATGTGTATATGTGTGTGTATATATATTTACACTTTTATATGTTTCCATTTTAGGAACCCAATTTATAATTAAGCAGAAATTAAAATATCATTAAATATTAGTTTGAAATAATTGATGATTTAAAGTAATCATTTGCATCAATTGAAATTTTTTTTGCATAAATAACAGAAAATTCAACTACAGAATTTCAACCAAAAAGCAGTTTAACAGTGTGTCATTAACAATAAAATTCTTCTGAAAGGGGTAACATTGGGAGATGTTGGATGAGTGAGGGGAAAATATGAAATGAAATTAAAAAGCATACAAATAGCAGACTTTCTGGTTGGATAGAGACTGATGAGACCTCTGAGACTGAAGCCTTTGGTAATCCTCCAGGTTTTGAGCTGAGCTCAGATTTTAGGCAAACAATAGAAAAGGTACACAAGAGAAAAGTAACAACACAGGGACATACACACTTGTTAGAATGTTGTCATGGACCAACCTGTAGCTGGTTCTCCAGCAGGTTCTCAGAGGCAGTTAATGGCATGGAAGGAGGTCTTGTCCTGTGGAGCAGCTGGTAGATTCAAACCATGTGCTTTCAGGATTGCCGTGCAGATTCTTAGTACTAGGCCACCAGAGCTCCCTCTTAGCATAGTAAACATTAAAGATCAAAAGAGCAGCATTTGATCAAAGGGAAAGTCAGTAATAAGTGTTAATTGAATAAGGAAAAATGGACCTTAGCAGGAAGTGGGATGGGTAATGTTACAGTATGGTGATGTGGAAAAAGAAGTGCGTAAAATTTTGAACAGAAAATTTCTCTGCTTTGTAAACCTTCATTTAACTATGATTAATACTTACAAAGTATGTGGTCCAGGGATGCTTTTGTGTTGTAGTTATTCAGAGATAGTATCAGGAAATATTATATTTACTTCTTCCATTGGAACATTTCTCCCCATGTAGTTAAAACATAGCTGATTCCCATTCATTATTATCATATTCAGACTAGTAAAGAGCAGGGAGAATGAAGGAAAGATTACCCCAGCCAAGCTTCTGATATTTTTTTATATTATTGTTGTTGTTATGTGCCATTAAGTTGCCTGAGACTTGTAGGAACCCTATGTAGAGCAGTTGCAAAGTCTACCCTGTCTTGAGCCAGTCTCACTGATTCTGACACATGTACCCTCATTGCTGCAGTTACTGTATTAATCAATCTCATTCGTGGTCTTCCTGTCCTGCACTGCCCCTCCACCTTATCGAACATGATGTCTCTCTCCAAGGACTGGTCCCGACTGGACATGTTCTCAAAGTATGTGAGATGGAGCTTCAAAATCCTAGCCTCCAATGTGAAACTTGGTGTTACCCTTTCCAAGACAGATCTATTTGTTTTCTTAGTGGTACATGGTATCCTAAGTACTCTTCTCCAGCACCACAGCTCAAAGGCATTTATTCTTCTTCTGTCATCCTTAGTAATTGTCCAGTGCTCTGAAGCATAGAAAGCAATTGTACAGACCATGGCTTGGATTGGGGGCTCACTTTAGTTGCTAGACTGACATTGTTGTTTTTTAGTACTTTGAAAGGGTCCATTATAACACATTTTCCCAATGTAATTTGTCTTTTTATTTCCTACCAAGAGTGTTGATTGTGGATCCAAGAAAGCTGTAATTGTTAACAACATCAGTCTCTTCTTTATATATCATGGTGCTGCCAGTTGGCTCAGTAATGAGAAGCTCTGTCTTCCTGAAGCTAAGCTTCAGTCCTTCAATATTGAAGTCTTCAATATTGAAGTTGTGGGGGACCTCTCAAGAGTACTGAAGAGCAACGACATCAGGCTAGAGACTAAGGTGTACCTGATCTAGGGTATAGTCTTTGCAATTACGTGCTATGGATCAGAGGGTTGGACAGTGAGTAGGGATTATAGAAAGAGAATTGATGCCCTTGAGCTGTGGTGCTGGAGAAGCATGTTGATTATACCATGGACTGCTAGGAGAACAAGTTTGTCCTGGAGCGGGTGAAGCCAGAATCTCCTTGGAATCAAGGATTCTGAAGCTTCGTCTGACATACTTTGGGCATATTGCAGGGAGGGGCTGGTCCTTGGAGAGGGACATCATGTTTGGGAGAGTGGAGAGACGGCGCAGGAGAGAAAGACCTCAATGAGATGGATCGATTCTGTGAGTAGGGTGGTGGGAATGAGTGTTTTTGAGACGACAAGGTTGGCACAGGATAGAATGGCATTTAGGGCTCTTGTACATAGGGTCGCTATGAGTTACAAGCGACTCGATGGCACATAACAACAACAATATTGAAGACTACAGTTCTTGACCTTCTGCTGCAAACGTCACAGGTTCTCCTCAGTTTCAGCAAGCAAGATTGTGTCTTTTGTATAACATAGGGGGTTTTTTATGAGTCTTCTTCTAATCCCGATGCCGCAGAAGAACATAGACCAATTTCTACATGTACAATTAAGTGATACCATATTATTCAAGTCGAGTGATCCTCCTCCTCTTCTTTTTCTGAGATGTCCATTTTCCAATAACAAAGATACCAGCCCCTAAGTTTCTTAACAGATTTTTCTTGGTGGCTGTTGTTGTTAGGTGACAATTATGACTCATCGTAACACTATGAAGCACAGATCTGAATCTTGTCCTATTCTGCACCATCATAGTGATCTCTGCCATCATCGTCAAGCCTATTATTGTGGTTACTGCATCAGTCCATCTCATAGAAGTCTTCATCTCTTTTGCCAAACCTCTACCTTTCTCAGCTCAATTTTTCCTTCAAGAAGTGGTTCTTCCCGAAAATATGTCCTAAGTGAGTGACACCATCCTTGCTTTAAAGGAGCACTCTGTTTATGCTTCCTTCAGTACAGCTTTGTGTGTGTTTGTGGGAGTTCTCATTATAGACAATACTCTTTGCAAGTACCACAATGCAAAGACATTGTTTCTTCTTTAGTTATCCTTATTCATTGTCCAGTTTTCAGATGCATAGGAAGTATTTGAAAATACCATGTCTTGGACCAAGCATGCATTGGTCTTTAAACTGACTTCCTAGCCTGTTACAACCTTGACAAGGTCCTTGAGAGCAAATTTCCCCTGTGCAACATATCATATGATATCTTGACTGCTGCTAACATGATTGGTTATAGATCCAAGTAAGATGAAATAATTGAGAACATTAGACATTCCTCCATCTGGCATGATGTAACTTACTGGTTCATTGGTGAAGTTTTTACTTTCTTGATGTTATGTAACCCATATTGAATGAAGGACGTAACATCTTATGAAGAACCAATAATACTGAAGAAAGAAGTCCATGGTACACGGAGGCATTGGCAAATTAAGGTCCAAGGAATTGAAGAGAAACCTGTTGAAGTGTTTCAGGACACAGATGCAACTCTAGACATGCTTACCAGTCTGCCAACAAATATAGAAAACTGCATCGGGCCAACTTCCTGGAAGAGATCCATATTTGTTTTTATTCCAAAGAAGATTGATTCAGTTGACTGGAAATTATGGATCAATATCATTAATAGCACATAGAATTAAAATATTTCCTAAGAGTTTTAGAAAATGGCTAGAATATTGTATTATATGGACAAAATATTCCCAAAATTCCAAGTAGATTCTGAGGAGATTGTGGCATGAGGGATATTCTTGCTGATGCCAGATGGTTCTTGGCTGAAAGCAGAGATTATCTGAGAGAGATTACTTGTGCTTTATTGGTTTTGTAAAGGTATTTAATTATAGATCATAACAAATTGTGGCTAACATAAGTAGAATGAGAATCTTTTTTTTTTTTAAATTCTTGTATTATTAATTTGAATGAACATCTACAGAGATTTTGGAATTCCATTCATTCATTGTTTCACTTTTCTCCCCACCCACCCCACCCCCGGTTCACTCTTCTCCTTGACAAGCAAAAGACAAACTCCTTCATTGGTACATAATCCCCTTCCCCACCTTGCACATCTCAGCCTCTACCCCAAATATATTCCACTCTGCAACCCTCATTCCGGACTCTTATGATAATCATAATGCCCTAAAATATATTCATTTTAAACTATTCTCTCCCTCATCGGCTTCAATGCAGTAAATATAATTTATCCAGTTTTTCTCAGTCCTACCCTCACCCTAATGTCAGCCTCATTCTACAACAGTAGTACCATATAATATTTGTCCTTTTGTGACTGAGATATTTCACTCAGCATAATGTCCTCTAGGGTCACCCATGCAATATTATTCAAAATAGAATGAGAATCTTAGAACACTTAATTGTGCTCAGGCAAAACCTATACCTAGACCAAGAAGCAGTTCCTACAGAAGAAGGGGCCACTGCATTGTTGAGAATCAGGAAAGAAGCATGTTAGTGTTGTATCGTTTCTCCATACCTATTCTGTCTGTATGCTGAGCACATCTTTAGTAGTCTGAACTATATGAAGAAAAATGCGTCCTTAGAATTGGAGGTAAACTCTTTAACAACCTATATTATGCAGATAATTCAAGCTTACTTGAAGAAAGTGAAGAAAATTTTAATCACTTACTACAGATCAAAGTCTACAGCCTTCAAAATGGGTTCTGTCCTGTCTAGGTAGCAGGAGAGTAAAAAGAAGTCTCAAACTTATGCTGATCAGACCATTTATTCTATCTTATTGGCCAGCACTATATGTATACTGATTCTAGATCAACCGCTGTCTAAGAGGAATTACTTTACCTTGAATGGTTGAGATGAGTTACTCTGAACCTTGGAGATGGCAAAATCATTTATGTCCCTGAGAACTAGGATTTCATTGTTTTTCATGACCTACAGGACTGGGAATGCTGAGTTCAGGAACTGCTTTGGACAGAGCATTTATAGGGACACAACTTGATGATAAAAATATTTTAATGCAAAAATTGCTGCAAAATCCATAATGAACAAAATAACATATATTAGATAGTGTACCCTGCATTGGCATGAATTATTTGAATCCTTTTATGTTAATCCAACAATGGTTACCTAATCAAATAAAGGCTCATGTAGTTGGAGAAAATATGGAAAGAAAATTCAAGGGGAAAAGACAGGATGGCTGTTGGGTAGAGAATTGACAGTGTCTGCCAAAACCGTGTTTGACTATGCTTACAAAAAGGACTGAATTTTCATAGTGAGTATTTCCATAAATTGCAGTAAAAATGCATCACTGTGCAAGATGGATTGGTGCAGTGACTGCAGCAATGGTCTCAAAAGTGTCAGAGATGATGCGGATGGCACAGAACAGGGCAGTGTTCGGATCTGTTGTTCATAAGATTTCTATACACCGTTCTTGACTTGATGACATCTATCAACAACAAATGTTCCAAATGACTGGTATAAAACAGTAATACTTGCTTCAATAGTATTATTTTCTCTTAGGACAAGGGCTACAATTTCTGGATGAAACTGGAAGATATATTATGGACATTCACACTGTCAACTCCACAGTGAAAAACCTTAATACACATAAAGCCATGTAAATTAGAAAAACTTTCCTTTAATTTTGTTTTATTAGGAGTTTATTGCTTTGTAAAAATTTCAAAAATGTCTTTCAGGTATCAGACTAACACACATACACACACATGGATATATAGTAAAAAATATATATGCATTTAATCACACACAGATATACAAAAACACTTTACTAAAAATAGACTTTAAATAATTTCATAATTGTTTTCCAGTTGCCTTGGATGACCAAAAAACAAAAATAAAACAAAAACAAAACCCAACCTGAAAGAGTCATGTATCTAAAAAATAAGAAAGATAATTGTATGTGGTATATCTGAAGAATTGATAGAAGATCAAAAGTAAGAAAAAAAAGTAGAGGTTTTAATACATATTTGTATGCATGTGTATATATAGGTAGTTATGTAGGTATATATTTATTGATTTATTTATGGATTTTTCTTCTAAGAAAAGAAATATGTTTAATATCAGAGGATGATAAAGTCAGGTCCTAAATATATTAAACAAATTATTGATGAATATCAATGAAGGTAAAATTTTTATTGGTTGAGTGGATCATTCTTTCATCATATTTATTTCTCTTTTATTTTTACTCATATGTTATGATATTTTATATATAAGTGTTTCTGCCAAATGATAGTTTACATTTACTCATTCATGAAAAAATATGATTCATAATTATAATACCAAATATTCTAGTACCCACATTAAAATAAATGTATGTAATGTACAGATTCAATTAATTTTACTATTAAATTTTATCCAATCCAGTATATCTAAAATATCATTTCAATATACAAGGAATATAAAGTTATTGATATAATATTTTGCACTCATTATTAGCCATTAAATATTCAGTGTCTGGGGTGTGTGTGTTAATACTTCAGCACACAGCTAGTTCACATGAGCCACCTTGATGTCTTCCCTGTAGGCTTATGTGACCATTGAATTGAACAGTTTCAGGTCTATTTGTTTCTAGGTATTACTCATGTTGCATTTCTATTACAAATGGATTTCTGTTTTAAAAATCAGTTTGTCATGTACAAGTTTAAAGAGAAAAGTTCAGCTCCAATGTGTGCTGACTAGACAGCTCATTGGATTTTAAGTCTGACATTCCAGGAAGCACATCATCACGTCTGTCTTCCCAGGTGCCCTGGGGTTGGGTTCCGTCTTTCAGCTTTTTGATTAGCAATGGAGCACTTAACTATTTGATCCACCTAGGAGCTTGAGTTTCAGTGTTGTTATTAGATGCCTTTGAGATTACTTTTACTCATGATAGCCCTTTGAACAACAGATCAAACCTTTTCCTTTCTCTTATGCCATCCTCACAATCTTATTGCATATCTTTCTCTCTTTTGCTGAACCTCTGCTCTTACAAGCATGATGTCTTTTTCTAAGGAATGGTGCCTCCTGACAACATACCTAAAGGTTGTGATATGAGATCTCAGGATCTTTGCTTTAAGGAACACTTACTTCTAAGGTTGCACTTACTTCAGGACAGATTTGTTTATTCCTTCGGCAACCCATAGTATATCCAATACTCTTTGACAACAACACAATTCAAAAGCTTCAATTCTTTATGATGTTGTATGTCATTGAGTTGCTTGCGGCTTAGAAAGACTCTATGTACAACAGCTCTGAAACCTGCACTATTGTAAGTTAACCTTATTGTCTCTAGACACATCTACCAACATTACCCCAATGACTGAATCAGTTCTTCTCATCGAGGCTCTTCCTATCCTGAAATGTCCCTCCACCCTCCCAAGCAAAGCATCTCTCTCTAAGGACTGTTCCCTCCTTGCAACATGTCCAAAGTATGTCAAACAAGCTTCAGAATCCTTGCCTCCAAGGAACACCCTGGTGTCACTCTCTCCAGGATGAACCTGTTTGTTCTCCTAGTAGTCCATGGTATATTCAACTCTACTCTGGTAGCCCAGCTTAAAGGCAACAGTTCTCCTTCTATCATCCCTAGTCATTGTCCAGCTCTCTGACACATAGCAAGTCATTGTGAATATTATGGCCTGGATCAGTCACGCATTAGTCTCCAGACTGACAACATTGCTCTTCACTACTCTGGAGTGGTCCTTGACAGCAGACTTTCCCAATGGATTTTGCCTTTTGATTTTGTGGCTGCTAGTACCAAGAGAGATGATTGTGGAGCCAAACAAACTAAAGCTGTTAACAATTCCAGTCTCTTTACCATCTATCATGATGCTGTCAATCAGCCCAGTGGTGAGAAACTTTGTTTTCTTGATGCTGAGCTTCAATCCATATTGAAGGCTGCAGAACGTTCCACCTTCTCCAAGCACTCCACAGCCTCCTCAGTTCCAGCAAGGAGGGTTGTGTCCTCTGACCAACTTTTACATGCATACGAAACAATAAGAATTTTTTTAAATCAGGTGCTTTTTTGTATGTAAAGTGACTTGGTAGGATAGGGAGTTATGCTGTTGACCCAAACATCAAGCCCTTCCGTGCATATCCACCTGGGGCTCAGTGGGAGAAAGATAGGCAGTCTCCTTCCTGGGATTCCCAGCTTCTGAAAGCCTGGTGCAGGGTCATCTGTGAGGTGGTGTTAACTAGATGGCCACAAGTCCCAGTGCTTTTCGTATCCTTATAATCTTTAAGAGGAAAATAAAGTTGTGGAATCTAAAGTGGAAATAAATTGAAAATGAACTATTTGTATATGTGTAGCATTTTAATCTAAATTTACTTTCTCAGCATGCCGACACTAAACATGATGGGAAAGTTTCTGTTGGAAATTCAAAGGTAGAACGATGTATTTATAAGAAAGTAACAAAACCAGCAGGAAGAGATAAACTAAATTAGTACTATTTTACAGATTGTTTTTGTAAAGATGGAGTTTTGGGTAAAAATGATTAGCATTACTGCTCTCATTTATTTTAAGGGAACAAAAATTGAGTTTTAGGAAAAGATCAAGGGACATAGGAAAGTGCCTCTGTTGTTTCTATAGAGCTGTTTTTTTTTTTTAAAAATACTGTGAAATTAGGAGAATAACTGAGTGAGATGTGCGTAATTGTTCAACGGAGAAAAGAGAGAAAGGTGGCATAAAAAAGGGAATTGAGAAAAATCACTGGGATAGCAGAGGCTTGTGGAGGTGGAAGAAGTAATGGGGAAAGTTCAGGGAGGGGCTGGAAAAGATGAGGTGATAATAGGCATAGAGCAATGGCAATTAATTATATGAAATACACTATTTGAATGATTGTGTAAAGGACAAAGTGTATGTATAAAACACAATCTATATGCAAACCAGTATTTTTTTTAAATAGTAACTAATTAACTAAAAGAGAATTGTCACTTCCCCCAATATTTTATTGTGAAAATTAGAAAGTAGAGCAAAAAGTTTGAAAGAATATGCTGTTGATTTTACACTGAGCATGACTTGTAGTGACCATATGAACAAATCTCATCGTGTGCCATATTTGTTATCTGTGATACACTTTAGCCCATTGCTGTAATCTCTGTACCTATCCATCTCACTGGGAATCTTTCTCTTTTTTGCTGATCTTTCCATACATATTATGCCTCTACTTGCAGTATTTACAAATCATGAGAGACGATGTTTCACCATCCTTGCCTCCAACGAGTACTCTGGTTGCACTTTTCCAAAGACATATCTGCCCATTCTTTTGGCATTCCTGGAGATATTCAGTACTCTTCTTCAACAACATGTGTTAAAGGCATCATTTTCTCTCTGCCATGCTTATTCATTGTCCAGCTCTCAGAAGTATAGCAAGTGATTAAAAAGACCATGACCTGAATCAGGTTAACCTTAGTCTTCAAACTGATAATATTTCTCTTCAGTATTTTGAAAAGGTTTCTGACAATGGACTTGCTCAAATCAGTGTGTTTCCTGATCTCCTGATTGCTAGTTCCAAGGGTGTTGATGAAACCAACTAAGATGAAATCATTGAACCAAATATGATGAA
>NW_006399856.1:8623574-8626776 GCF_000299155.1 Elephantulus edwardii
ATTTTTTTTTAATTTTTGTGTGAGTGTACCGTCAAATCAGATCTGACTGGTACAGGAGGAGATTGTCCCTCCTTCCCCGGCAGAGCATCTGGTGGATTTGAACCATGTGCCTCTGTGATTGTAGTTGCAGCTCCTTGCCACTAGGCCACCAGAGCTCCCCATATTTTTTGCCAATGTTTTTAACAAAACTTCTACTTCTCCCTATGGTACCATTGACTCTCATTCTTGACTTCTTGATATTTATCGGTGCCAACCAACCTTTTTGGGAAGGTGGTTCTGTTTATTTATTCCATCATCTTTTGATGCTTCATGGATCATTTAAGATTTTGCCCATGGCATCTGTTAGTATTGAAAGATGACACTTGAATTTCTTTTCAGTGTTTTCAGCATTAGGCCTTCTCTTTTTATTCTCTAATTCTATGTCCCTGTATATTCTATTTTAATGCTTTGCTTTCTTCTCATGAGTTGTACTTCGATTTCCTCTGTTCATTTCTTTTACTTTAACATCCCTTCCTTTTGTTTTGGCTTCTTGATGTTCTAATTCAGTTTTTAGTTTCTTCTTATGCCCATTTTAGTTTTTTCCTTTCTCTGATTTTGAAAGATCGTTACCTTTCTCTCTTTTCATGGCGGATATCCTTGATTTCATCCCACAGATTTGCAGTTTTTTCATCATCGTTCGTTATCAATACCTCAAACCTGTTCTTTTTTTTAATGCACATTTTGTTGTTTGCATGCAGAAATTCATATGTATTGTGTTACATTTATGTACACTGTGTTTTATACAATCTTTAATTTACATTGTATTTCATACAGCCTTTCATATATAATTAGTTACTATTGATCTGTGCCTGTGCCTCTGTTTTTGCTAGACCTCAGTGAATCTTTCCTGTTCCATCACCCACCCATCTTCCCACTAAACTCTGTTATCCTAGTGATTTTTATATTTACCCTTTCTCTGCCTCCTTCCCACTTTCCCTGGTCCTTTTAGACTTTAATACATGTCTTACTAGTCATAGTTCTATTTTACAATAATCATCTTCTGCAGTATTTGACTTTAGAAAACTCAGTTAGTTCACTCAGTTAGAACTGATCCATAGCTGACCTTCCGGCAGGTTTTCAGAAGCAATTAGTCCACAGGAAGAGATTGCCCATCTTTCTCCCATGGAACAGCTGGTGGATTTGACCACATGCCTTCAGGATTGCAGCAGAGTTTCTTAACACCAGGCCACTAGAGCTCTCTACAATAATGTTTTTATGCAGTATTTGTTCTTACAAGACTGAGTTACTTCACACAGCATAATACTCCTTAGTGTTGCATAGTATTCCTCTGTGTGAAGGCATCACCATTACTCAATTCATTCAATTGTTAGTGGACATTGGACCTGTTTACATTTTCTTATCATTGTGAATAATGCTGCTATGAACCTAAGTGTATATATCTCCAGTTATGTATCAGTTCTAATTTCCTTGGAGTATGCTTCCAGCAGAGGGATAGCGATATCATTTGGAACTTCTAGGTTCAGGTTTTTTTGAGAAGACACTACACTGCCTTTCTTCTGAGGACTTTTAGAGCAGTTTTACCATTTTACAATGCTATCCATATCCTCTCCAATATTTATTGCTTGCTGTCCTGTTAAACTTTGCTACTGCACTTGTGCTTTTGTCTCTCGGTTCACCAGTGATTTTGAGCTTGTTTTCATGTGTCTGTTGTCCATCTTTGTCTCTTCCATTGTGAAAAGTGTCTCCATGTCTTTCGTTCACTTTTTTACAGTCTTTTCCTTGTGGAGGCCATGTAGTGTTCTGTAAACTTTGGTTAAGAACCCCTGTTGTTGCCTTATATTTTTCCCAGTCTGTAGGTTTTATCTTCTCCCTATTGGAAAAAGGTTTTGAAGCACACAGGGATTTGATTTTGGGAAGGTCCCATTTATCTATTTTATGTTCTCCTGGTTGTGATTTTGTGGCTATATTCACAATTCTATTTATACCATAGACTAGGACTTCTAAGCTTGATCCCATTTTGTCTCTGATGATTCATTATGGCTTTGGGCTTTACCCTTAGACCTCTGAACCACCTTTAATCTTGAGAAAATGAGAACTGAGTCACAAACAGAGACTTGTACACCAATGTTCATAGCAACATTATTCATCATTGCACAAAAATGGAAACAGCCCAAATGTCCAACCACAAATGAATGGATTGAGAATTTATGGTACATTCACACAATGGAATACTATGCAGCACACTGAAGCAATGATCTTGTAAATTATTACCTAACTTGGCTGGGACTGGACAGCATTATGCCGAGTGAACTAACTCTCTCCCACAAAAATAAATATTGTATAAAACTATGATTGTAGAATGAGTATAAGGACCCAGAGGGATGGGAGTGTGTGGAATCAGACGGATGAGGATGTGCATGTGTGTGTGGGGGGGATTAATCATCAGTTTGTACAATTGGATGGGTGTGGGATGAGTGAAGTTGATAGAATTTGTTCTTAAAAAACAATGTATTCAGACTTTTTAAGTAAACTAGTAGAAAATTTTAAAAAAGAACATCTTATAACTAATTTGCTGGGTTTTGGTTGTGTCTTGTTGTTGTTGTTGTTGTTGTTTTGGTTTTTGGTTTGTTTTATTTTCTGAAAGTTTTTTTTATGTCCTTGGCTGATTTTGTGATTTAGGATGTTTGTCTTTTTTCTGTTGAGTTGCTACAGTTGATTAGTCTCTTATTGGGTAAATCATGTCCAAAAGATTTTTCTCCTGCCTATAAGTTGTAAGTTTACTTTTTTATATTGTCTTTTGATGAGTATAAGACTTTTACTTTTATAAGTTCTCCACTATCTGTTTTGCCTTTTCTTGCTATCAGCATACCTAACGGTGCAATGGTTAAAGCACTGTGTTGATAACCTAAAGATTTGTAGTCAAACCCCTCATTTGTTCTGTGGGTAAAAGTTGTGACAACCTGCTTCAGTAAAGATTTTCAGCCTTGGAAACTCTGTGGGGTATTCTACCTGCCCTGTATGGTTTCATGAGTCAGAATAGATTTGATGACAATTGGTTGATTTATTGTTTTGGAATTGTGATTTTGTTATATTTATTAGTCTACGTTTTACTGAGTCCTATATTCCATGGTTGTCTTCCTATGTTTATTTTCAGAAATTTATGGCTGTAGGTTAGTTTAGGTATTTTTCTTTTTATTTTTTT
>NW_006399856.1:8628294-8732725 GCF_000299155.1 Elephantulus edwardii
AAAATTTACAGAGGCTTTGGATTTCCATTCATTCATTGTTGCACATTTCTTCCCTCCCAAGCCTCCCCCACCCCCACCCCAGAGCACTACCCTCTTGGAAAAGTAAAAGAAAAATTCTTTCTTTGTTTTACAAACCCTCCCCCAGGTCCACTCCACCATGTAGCCATCTCTTTAGACTCCTGTCATGACGGAAATACCTAATCACATCTCTTTTAAACAGTTTTCTCCCTCCTCTGTTTCAGTGCAGTATACATTATTGAACCCATTCCATGGTTGTCTCCCTATGTTTATTTTCAGAAATTTATGGCTGTAGGTTAGTTTAGGTATTTTTCTGGTTCATTTTTTTTGTATATGGTGTGAGTTATAGTCCCTGTTTCATTTCCCTGTTCACATATCCTGTCTCTTTGTACACACACAGATGAAGAAAGTACAGAGAGTATTAAGGGATAAATTTGCAAAGATATTTCATAAAGTTCATATCCTAATTAAGTGGTCAGGAGAGTGTCACAATACCTTAGGCCTCATTAACAAATGGCTTGAGTAACTTATTAAGGAAATGCAGGGAGACCCTTTCCAAAACATGGAAGAGAGTAAAGCCCTAGACTTAGTTCAGTGCATTTCTGTTGAGTTGAGGCTGGATACACAGCTTTCTTTCCTTTAGAGAAAAGCCTACAATGGTGTTACACCCTTGTTAGTACATCATTGTTAGACACACTAACGTGTGGAGGTATCTTTTCCAGAGAACATAAAATTGTTTTTTGTGTTGAAGTTTTTTCATTCACATGCACATGCTAAGAGGGTTTGTTTTGTGATAAATTCTGATTTTTAAACAAATGCTTTTCATTGATATTGAGAACTCCTATAGACTATGGAATAAATACAATAACTCTGGAAGGGCTAAGACTGTGTGAGTCAATTTTTTTAAGTCAATGTTTTACATTATTTTTACAGTAGCAGCTGGACGCCATTGTCTTTCTTGAAAGCATGGTAACAAATACAAAAGCATAGGAATGATGAGCCCCCAACTTAAGGGATTCTTGGGGTCACACTGACAGGTCCTTGTCTCATTTGACATTAGTAAACTCAAAGTGTATAGTACATTCCTTCCTGCAGATAAAAGGAATCACAATAAAATCAAGAATAGAATTCAGCTTGAGGGAAAGGATGATGTACAAGGACAGGAGAAATGGATAAAGATGAAGAAAACACATGGAGTCTTACCACAATGTGTATTATTTAAAGGCTTCTTTTAAAGGAAAATGATCTCAGGATTTGACAGTCAGTAGCTCTGTAAAACTTTTCCTCCTTTTAAAACAAATAATTTCTCAGATTTATTGAATAATTGAAAAAAATCTTATTAGTCATTATTTAAACTCCAATGACAATTTTGGCACTGAGTAATACTCTCCTTGAATATGAATGTACAGAGCATTACAAAGCAGCTTCAGAAATTACTGAATTAGAAAACAGTCTGAGTAAAATGATTTTTATTTCATGTGCTTGTTCAAACTGGTTGTCTTGCCTTTTTAAAGCAGTATGTTCTTTCCCCTAATTGTGTAGCCTTTCATTAACGCACCGATGAGAATGATAGAAAACAATTCATTTATGTAATTGCAACTAGCCTGTCACAGACAATTTAGGAAAGCAGCAAATCCCACAGCAGGGGGCCCACATTATGCAACTGTGGCTGGCATTTAGATGAGTTCCTTTTCATTGAAAATATATTAAGTCTAATCCTTTTAAGTGTATAAGTAATACTTGTGTAAATTCATGTTGTTTGGAGGTAAGATCTATTCCCTAACCTCAGTAATGTTAGTTAAGGAGTAAATTAACTGCAGTAGCAGTTAATTTGTCATTTTAGACTTTGAGGAAAATATAATCCTAGTAGAGTCCATGGGGACACCTGATGACCCCATGTGCCCTAGAAGTTTTCAGTGATTGCTTTTTTGTGACCATGTTATTGTTATTGTTATTGTTATTGTTATTGTGTACCATTGATTCACATCCAACCCATGGCTGACCCACCAGCAGGTTTTCAGAGGCAGTTAATTGCATGGGAGGAGATTACCCATTCACCCCTTATCCCCACAGAGCACCTGGTAGATTTGAACTGCTTGCCTTTAGGATTACAGTGCAGCTTCTTGCTATTAGGCCACGAGAGCTCCATTATCATATCCTGATTACCATATTACCATATTTTTGAGGGATAAAAAATGCAGATCTCTGCATGGCCTCAAACCATCAACCCTTGGCAACCACATTCATGAAGAGTGTGTACCACCCAGTGACTCCAAGAAAATGCAAAGGGCCAAAAAATGAAGTGCATTTGATACCTAAACAGCTCAAGAGTTAGAGACGCCTCCCAGCCTGCCACGCAGTCAAAAATCCATGTATGAGTAATAGTTGACTCCTAAGTAACAAGTCTTTAAGCTCCAGTGGTCCACTTAGATTTTATTTCTTAGTGCTCTTCTGGTCAGTTCAAGTGTTGTTAATCATCTCCACATGAACAGTCTCTAGCCCAGCCTGGAGAAATCCTCACCTGGATAGAATTAGCATTACACAGAGATTTAATTATATTCCAATACCATTTGGAGTCACTGTAAAAGCAAAAAACAGCTCTCTCGGACCCTCGCTTCCAACATGACGAAGAAAAGGAGAAACAACGGTCGTGCCAAAAAGGGCCGCGGCCACGTGCAGCCTATTCGCTGCACGAACTGCGGCCCGGTGCGTGCCCAAAGACAAGGCAATTAAGAAGTTCGTAATCCGAAATATAGTAGAGGTAGCTGCTGTCAGGGACATTTCCGAAGCTAGTGTTTTCGACGCTTATGTGCTTCCAAAGCTCTATGTGAAACTGCACTACTGTGTGAGTTGTGCCATTCACAGCAAGGTGGTGAGGAACCGTTCTCGTGAAGCCTGAAAAGACTGGACACCTCCACCTAGATTTAGACCTGCAGGTGCTGCCCCACGACCACCACCAAAGCCCATGTAAGGATTTGATTCCTTAAAAGGCTGAAGAAAAAACTCGTCTGAAAATAAAATGGAAATTACATTAAATAAAAAAAAAAAGCAAAGAACAAAAACAAAAAAAACCCACATCTGAGTATGGGTGGGAGGCACCTTTCAAATTCATGTTGATCAAGGGCCAATTATGGTTGAAAGATACGATGAAATATAATTATATAAAGTGTAGAATTCTTGTTTGTATTAGTTTTTTATTTCTCTCTAACAAATTTTTTCAGTACAGAACATCTTAAAACAGCAAACTTCTAATTACTATTCCATAAATTCTGAAGGTGAGGAGAGGAACTATTTAGAAAGATAATTAATTCTAACTCCGCTCTCTTAGCAAATGTTACAGATCTGTGGCCGTTATCAAAGCTTGACTTGGACTAGCAAATGGATGGTAAACTACATTTATCAGTATGGTGGTTGGTAGGCCTGTTTCAGGGGCTGTTGGTTAATGTTGAGTAAAAGGGGAGGGGAGAGAGGAAGAGAGAGGGAGCAGGGGGAGAAAAGAGGGAGGGGGAGAGAGTCAAAGGGAGGAGAGAGTAAGACTGGGAGCCTTTCTTCATTGTAATCTCAGAAGAAGCATGATGTTACTTGCATCAAGCCCATAGTCAAATAGCGGAGGACTTTTAAAGAAGTGTATCACACACACACACACACACACACACACACACACACACACACACACACACAGTGAGAGACTAGTGTTGTTAAAGGTAAACCTGATATTCTTTAAACTCATTTCACAGATGAGAAACTGAAAGTTCAATGAGGACTGTGCAAGACACAGAAACTTTTGGAATAGAACCAAAGATACCTGTTGATTTTCTGCTTCTTGAAAAGTTGGAAGTCTGTATATACATCTTAGGAAATAAGCAAACATTATATATTCCTGAGTCATCACAGAATGTTATTGTTGTTGTTTTTAGGTGCTGTTGAGTTGAGTATGACTCATAATAGGAACAAAAGATCTGAACCCTATTCTATGCTGTGCCATCCTCACACTTCCTGACATACAAGAACCCATTCTGGCAGTCACTGTGTCGGTCCACCTGGTCGAAGGTCGTCCTCTTTTTCGTCAACCCTCCACCCCTTCCAGCATCATGTCCTTCTCCAAGGAATAGCCCCTCCTAACAACATGTCCAAAGTATGTGAGACAAAGACTCATCATCCTTGCCACCAAAGACCACTCCAGCTGCACCCTCTCCAAGACAGCAGAGAATACTTAGTTTTCCAAATAGCTGTTAATACTTTACATGACAATATACACTTTAATTAATTAAAGGGGAAAATAGCCCCAAATATATTCTTTGCCCTTCTGGAGAAGTATATTGATCACAATTTAATAATTCACTCATTATGCAGTCATCATTAAGAGCATGACTGATTTTATCATATGATCATAAATTACATTGTTGGTCTTCTTCCTCTTTTGTTAATAGTTCAGGTCCAGTTTGCATATAACAATGTTGGATCTAGGTGTTATTTTCATATATAAAAACAGCAGTTTATTGCAATCTCAGTTTTTTGACTATCACTTTTTTTTAGTCATTACATCATTTCTAAGAAGAGGTTCTCACACCTTATTTGATGTTAGCAGGAATTTCTTGACACTGTTAAATTAGAGAACTGGGTTTGCTTGTGGAGATTGTTGTTGTTATTATGTGCCATTGAGTTGACCATGTCTTATAGCAATCCTGTGCACAGTATCTCTGAAACCTGCTCTATATCCTAAGCCAACTTCACTGCCTCTGGCACACCTACTCTCAGTACCCCAGTTACTATGTCAGTCCATCTCATCTGGGGTCTTCCTCTCTGTGCTATCCCTCCATCCTTCCAGGTGAATTAGTCAAAGAACTCAGTGTCTGTCTTTGGCAATGGAGATGGCTCAGATGATTTAATTATTTGATAAATTCTATAATAACACAATGTCAACTTTTATGGAACCCACAGGAGAGTAATCTTTCTGAAGGACTCAGCTACAGCTGTCTATATCAGAGAATAGCAGATAAGGATTTAGAAAGATGGAAAAATAGATATTTATTAAATAGAGAATGAAGGGTAAGGAATTCCTGGCAAAGTAAAAGATGTGGTTTTTTTTTGTTTATTTTTAAAATCTCATAGGGAAAATGCCATCACAAGAGCAACCAATCAGTTCATGTGCTGAGATATGAAGAGAATTAGGATAAAATGCAACAAAAGATTGATTAGTCACAAGCTAATGAGAAAGGTTAATACTAAGTTTTTCATGCTTTCAATATGCTAAAGGAGTTATGTGTGCATGATCTGTAACAGACTGTTACCTGGATCCATCACTCCCATTTTCTCACTCCACGGCTCTAGACAAGTTGCTTAACCTTGGAATTTTTAATCTTTAAAATGGAGATAAAATTATCATTACCTGCTTCCTAGGTCGTTTGTTTTTATATTTCAGATTCAATAAAGCAAATGCAAAGAACATATCACAGTGAAGGACTGGTATTTAGAAAGTAATCAATAAATGTCTTCTGTCCTCTTGCCTTTCCCTTTTCTCCTCCCCTTCCTTACAGTCATCATTCCAAGTATTTTACTGGCTGTCCTGTGAGAGAGACCTGCCTCAGTTTCATAACCAAGAAGATAACATGATCATGTCATGTTCAACTTCATAGGAAAAAATGTTAAGAAAAAATGGAAAGGATCTTGTGTGAAAAACAATGTAATATTTGAACTTTGTAAATAAGTGAGTAGAAAATAATAAAAAATAAGAGCATAAGAACAGCCCCACCCTCATCCATAATTTTCACATATTTTCTGATTTCTTTTTCCTGGTATAAGGTCCCACTGGTACAAGACTTAGGTAAAGCTCTAACTTAAATAGAGACTGTTTGACTATTCCTTAGACAAATATTTACTGAACCCTTGTTGTGTGCCAGGGACTAACCAACGTTCCTGCACTCATGGATTTTAGTCCAATGAGTAAGATGATGTGGTTCTCAGTTAAAAATTGAACAATTTAAAATGGAGACATATGTGAATGTGGGAAAACATATAAGTCTTAGCCTTTAATGTCATGTTATGTCATTGAGAGCCTCTGAAAAGGCTGAAGAGAAAGAACTGAGTGACTGAGAGATAGCATAAGCATTTAGTTATATATCAGAAGAATCGCTACCTTTGAATTGTGGTGCTGGAGGTGAGTTTTGAACATATCATGGACCACCAAGAAAACAAATAGGTCTGTCTTGGAGAGGGTGAAAGCAAGTTTCTCCTTGGAGGCTAGGATTTTGAAGATGTGTCTCACATATTGTGGCCATGCAACCAGGAATGACAAGTCCTTGGAAAAGGACATCACGCTTGGAAAGGTGGATGGACAGCCCAGGAGAGGAAGAACTTAGATGAGCTGGATTGATACAATGACTAGGGTGACGGGGGTTAGTGCGTTTCAGGACAGGGTTCAGAGATGCTGTACAAAGGGGTGTCATGGGTTGCAGGTGATGCGATGGCACATAACAACAACAACATAGTCATAAGAAGCTATGTTGCAAGCTCAAGGCTTGAATCCACCAGTTGTTCAGTGGGAGAAGCATGAACAATCTCCTCTCGTATGAGTTTTCAGCCTCTGAAAACCTGCTGGAGGGAGAGCTGTGGGTATTTCTACCTTCATGGCAAACAGCAACATGTGTGTGTGCATGTGCGTATTTCTAAGAGGGTGCACTGCATTCTTATTATGGTAAGCACTTCCTTTCTTTACTGCCTCTTTGGTAGATAATCCAACATCTTGTGAAGCATATAGCATGCGAAGGAAGCATTGAGAGATGAAGCTACATGTGTCAGCTTGTGGTCTGTAAAGCTATGCTCAGAGGTGGGCATGCACACTGGGAGCAGTGGTGTCCTGTGGTTATATTTGTGGTGGGGAATGGTGTCATCAAGGCTCACCTTCTAAAAACAAATCATATTATTTTGATTAAAATGTAGGGGAAAAAAGTAGAGGCAAGCAGAGTGATAACCAGGGATACCAGTTAGCAAACCATTCCTGTTCTGCTGGCTAAAAAAATAATATGAAGTAGGCTTTTCACAATGGGGTGAAAGAAAATATTCTTTCCGAGGGTACTAGAAAGATAGAATTAGTAGGACTTACTGATCTATTTGTCAAAGGAGAGAAAGTTCAAGTGTATGGGGAAATTGATTGGATGGTAGTGTCTTTCATTAAACTGAGGAATTAGAGGAGAGGCTGTTTTTAGTAGAAAACAGCCTGCTAGTACAAAAACACAAAAGGCAGTAAAACACAAAAACTTTGATTTGCCTGTTTTCACCTCCCCCCCCCAAAAAAAAACAAAACAAGGGCGAATAAACAGAAGCTGTTTTCGCAAAGAAATAAGCCACGCAATCGGCATTGATTTCCCACCCCACCCCCTTTGGTCTTATGTTGAAAATAATATCCTGTAGTTTGAAATATTTGAATACGGAATACAATTACAGGCTTGGTTGGCTGTGTGCGCTCCCCCCCTCAGCTGACAGTTTTTGATGTCTGTGCTGACTGAGACAATTTGGAGGGATGGACTGAATTATTTTCCTAGCCACCACTTCTATTTATACAGAAATTACACTTGACTGTAGTGACACTAATCATGGCAGAACTGATCAGATTCAGCTCCCCTGCTGATGAACTCAGCCAATAAGCCGCTCATGACTGACAGGTGTTTCTGCTTTCCCTTTCTCACCTCCCGCCCCCCTGCATCCTTTAACACATTGGAATTTCAGAAGCCTTCTCCTTTCACTCTCCCACACCTCTGACCACTCAGAAGAAATGCCAGGGAGGTTTGGCTTGGTTCAAAGACACTCCTCTCTCCACCTTGCCCTATCTCCTGCTATTCCCTCTGTATAGATAAAAATCCCAGGACCACTCTTGTCTGGTGATGACTGAGAACTGCTTACAGAACTCTGATTTAGGCCCCAAACAAGAAAAGCAATAGGGTCACAGGAGATCATCTAGAGTAAAGCACAGTTTTAGAACATCATTTAAAATAGTGTGAGATCGTAATGTGGATGCCGATTTTGAAATTCATTAAAGGAGATACTGGTAGATGTGAGGAGCTCTGGTTGCCTAGTGATAAGGAGCTGAGCTGCCAGCCTAAAGACACGCAGTTCAAATCCCCCAGTTGCTCGAAGGGAGAAAGATGGCAGCCTGTTCCTGTGCAGTGTACTGCCTCTGAAAGCCCGTAGAGGGTCAACTACGAGTCAGTTCTGACTCAGTGACACATAACAACAACAGTCGGTAAGTGTCATAATCTGTGTTACTTGATTTATGAGAAATGTCAATAATATTTTGAGATATTTGTGATACCTGTTACATGTAGGACAATGTCCTTTATTTCTTTTGGTGGCAAACTAACAGATATTTAGATACAGTGATAATTTGTTGAATACATTCATCATAAGGGAATGATACATTTCAGTTGTTATTTGGTGCCATCAATTCAATTTTGACTCCTAGGGAACTCCTATGACAGAGTCAAATTGCCTTATAGGATACTCTTGGTTATAATCTTTATGGAAATCAGGTAAAAATTTCAGTTAATGTTCAGTGAAAATAAAGGTACCCTTCTCCACTCCCCCATTCCTGGTTCTTAATATCCTGAGTTCTGCAGCTGTGGTTTAAAGGCTGGCATAAGACAATGGTTCACAAACTTTAGTGTAAAAGTAAGTTACCTGGGAATCTTATTGAAATGTAGGTCTAGATGACCCCACCCAAGAGATGCTGACTCAGAGAGCTCGGGGAGAGACTCAAGAACATTTTAATCTACTGACTGTGATTCTGAAATATCTGGCCTGATTCCGTTTTTGAGACTTGAAATCTTAGCATATGAAACAATGTTGTAAATGCACTGGGAGGGAGATGTAGCCATTATATGTCCTTACCACTGTATCAGCATTCCAGCTTTTGTTTATTTTCTATTGTCATTACTCTTACTGTAATAAGACTAACATTTTTCTCTGAAAGACCCTTTTTTTAAAAAGTTGATGTTTTAACATATTTGACTAGATATCACTAAAGCATAGCAAGGGGTAATAATCATAAATGCAATGCAGTATCATTCTGTGACATTGAAATCATTTCAGTAATTTTACAGTACATTTGAATTGCAGCATCGTTCATCCGCTGAGTTTCCATTAACTTTGCTTAAAATCTCTGTCCACAAAGAAGCGCAAGTGTCAAGTTTCTCCTTCATGCTCAGAGACCTGGCTTGAATAACAATCCAGCAGAAGATAATTGTTATTAATTAAAACATTCCTATCAGGCTGTGTTTTGTTTTAATGCATATTGAACATGTGCATGACCTCTGCTGTCTCCATTACTGGAAAAGAAAAATAACAGAGGACTGTTCTTTGACTCCCCCCAACTCTCTTGGGGTTTCCCTGGTGTCATTGAACAGCCCTTTTGATTGGTTGATACCTTTAGAAAAAGGAAAATGGGAGCACAATATTATAACATGTTGCAGAGCAGTCTCATTATTGTCAAATTAGATTCACTGACCTTCATTGCCATTTACCAGGAAGAGACAAGGCAGCAAATCAAGGACGGCTCGCAGTGAGTAAATCCACATGAAGTGTCACTGAACAGTAACTAGTCCAGACATACCTTTGTGCTATTTTAATATGCAGACATATTTTAACTCCTCACATACTAAATGCTATGAGAGAGATTTTAAGTGGGGAGCATATACAGAAGTTTATGCACACCAAGTTTGCTGGTTTCTGGTTTTCTTCTCCCCAGTTAACAATAATCACACCTCGGTTAAACCTCACTAGCTATGATATTACCACTGCACAAAAGATAGGTATTTTTAAAATATGTTGGGTTCCAAGAGAAGAAATCCCTCAAAACTCTCTCTCTCTCTCTCTCTCTCTCTCTCGCACACACTCACACACAACTTGTAAATGAGATTCACAGCTTTTCTAATTTATACAAATCAATGACTTCTAAATATACTAAGAGAAAGCCAAAATCCAAGGTTTAAATAATATAAATACAATAATTTATTTTTTTCTGGTGCAATTAAATAAAAAAAAATATAAGCCTTGGGAATACTTTTTCTCTCCTCTAAATTTCTACATTATTTCCCTTTCAATGCTATTAAGTCCGAGGACAGTAGCCCTGGTAGAATTTTCACTGGAGAGGGAACTCATTCATTTATCAAATATATTTCTTGGCCTAATAAACGTTAGCCAATAGAGCTAAAGTCTATACATCTCTTTTCTTTTCCTTCTTTCTTTTCTTTTTTTTTTTGTTTGTTTTGTTACTTTATGGGAGAAAGGCTGTAAGCTAAATGTTATAACTAGAAGTTTAAAGAACTATGTCATTCTTGAATATTATATGACCATATTATAATTAAATATACCTTATATGTGCTTAACCTCTTGAATTAATATTAGTAGTTTGAATGTTTTATCATTCTTATATTATTATAAGAGAATATTCTGGCCCACTCTACTATCTCTCTGTTCTATAATCCTTTTATCATATCTGTTTATAAGAAATTATCCTGTCTAACCTTGGACATGGATGATTATTTTTCTCCCTATTATCTTTTTTTTTTCTCTCCTTTTCAGAAATCCTGACAATTTCTGCTTAGAGCACTATTGCTTTGTAACCCCATTGCCTTTCTTCTATGAAGAACATTAGCAAAGGTAGAGAATGTGAGTCTCACACATGGAAGTCGTCTTCATTTGCCCCTTCTGTTAGTATTCTGAAAACGAGCTCCAAGCCAACTGTTTCCATGTTTGGGTGTTTCATTAATTGATTTCTCAGCCTCTTTGTTTTGTTGCTAACATAGGGTAATTCACGTTTTATATTTCAATATTGGAAAGGAAAACATTGAGTTTCTGCAGGACTTCTTTAAAAAAACCAAACTATATTGTCCTCTCCCCGCACCCCCTCACCCAGCACAATAGAGGACACCCATTTGGGATCCTGAGATATCTTAATTGGCTGCCCCTCATGGAATAACTTTGCTGAAATCACAGTTCTATGGCTTCTTCCAACACAGCTGGATCATTGTCATTGGGGGTGGGACTCACAAATCTATCTTTTAAATATGCAGTCTCAGTGATGCTGTTGGAGATCATCTGTGGAGAGCACTGCAGAAGTTGCATAGATGTGTTAACTTCCCTTTTTAGGTAGCATGGTTTGTTAATAGTCCGAGCTTGGGCTATCACTGCGTGCCATGCTGTAGAGAGTCATTAAATATTTACTGAGCAAGAACCTATAAACGTCTAATTACCACAAGATATGCCATTGACATACTTTAAGTAAGGTGACCTAAGCAAAACATTTGAAACTTAGTTTCTTTATCTGAACGTTGGCATTTTAACAGTATTTCTTCTTCTGGTTGTGGCGACGACTACATGAAATTGAATCCGTCAGGTACTCAGCAGAAGTCTGGGAACATATAAGAACTCAATAAATGTTATCTGTCTTGGCACTTAAAAAGTCATTCTGACTTTTATTCTCTCAGTGAAATATGTAGATTACCAGTTTTTCTGCTTTGGAGAAAAGCTGGAATTTTTCGTATACAACAGTAGAGATGAGGATGCTCGCTGAACTGGTATATGCTAAATAATGGGTATTACCAAAAAAAAAGGAGGTTGAACTCTTGAGTCATATGCCTTAGTATATTCATGAACATAAATTTTAATAGTTGAATTTAAAAGGAAATAAAACTTTGGTATTCTGTATTGGCCACAATATAAAGTATATGTCTGTTTAAAGGATTTATTTTACTCCGTCTCAAAGATTGTTTATTAAAGTATCTTGCTTCTCCATAAACTCTGTGCCTTTCAGATAACATGGATTTTAGTCTAAGGTCAGTGATTGGCTGCTGAAAGAGGTTTCTCAGGGTTCTTTATGGCTGCGTTATGGACTGGGGGTCCTAGTTCTTATGGTTACCCTAACTTTGTAAATAAAGACTTGGCTGTAAGTGATAACATGTAATTATAATGAGGGAACACAGGAGAGGGAGCATTTCAGGACTTTTGCTAATATTTATTTTTGGAAAAGATAAAAAGGAAATGAAAATTTTTCCCATAAGGTATTCTATCAGCATTTCCCAAGCTATATTGCATAATAAACAATCCCCAAATTTGGTAACTTGAAACAAGTTGTTTATCCTTAATTATGTATCTCTGAATTGAAAGATCTAGTCTGGACTTGGTTCCACTTTATATGTTGCCCCCATGTGTCTCTCATTCCCTACTCTTTCATGGGGATGGTAGAAGCAGAATAGGAGATAATGAAACAATGTGATGCTTTGTAAAGCCTGGACTTAGGTCTGTCATAGGGAACTAGGATGGCGAAGTCAGGAAGGAGCTGTGCTGCTAACCCAGAAGCTATGCTTTTCCGGTGGTTCGAATCCATTGCTTGCTCCATGGGAGAAAGGTGGAGTGTCTCTCTTCCATTTATTTACAGCTTTAGAAACCAAATGGATTATCAGGATGAGATGGACTGACTCAATGACTGTCAGTTCTGTATCAACAGCAACGCTTGATAAGTGATGAGTGTTATGAGTAAGATCTGGTTGTTGTTGTTGTTATGTGCCGTCGAGTCGCTTGCGACTCATAGCGACCCTATGTACAACGTCCCTAAACCCTGCTCTGTCCTGTGCCAGTCGCACCATCTCTGACAC
This sequence comes from Elephantulus edwardii, assembly GCF_000299155.1. Classification (NCBI taxonomy): domain Eukaryota; kingdom Metazoa; phylum Chordata; class Mammalia; order Macroscelidea; family Macroscelididae; genus Elephantulus; species Elephantulus edwardii. The sequence goes on from NW_006399856.1 coordinate 8,640,960, forward strand.
ACCCATCCCGATTACCCGAGTCACTGAATCAATCCACCTCATAGAGGGCCTTCCCCTTCTGCCCCGCCCCTCCACCCTACCAAGCATGATGGCCCTCTCCAAGGACCTGTTCCTCCTTGCAACATGTCCACAGTATATTAGACGGAGCCTTAGAATCCTTGCCTCCAAGGAGCAGCCCAGTTTGACCCTTTCTAGGATGAATCTGTTTGTTTTTCTAGCAGTCCACGGTACCCTCAATACTCTACTCCAACACCACAGCTCAAAGGCATCAATTCTCCTTCTATCCTCCTTAGTCATTGTTCAACTCTCTGATGCATAACAAGTGATAGCAAAGACCATGGCCTGTATCAGACGCACCTTAGTCTCCAGAGAGACACCATTGCTCTTCAGTACTTTGGAGAGGTCCCTAATAGCAAACTTTCCCATGTCAATATGTCTTCTAATTTCCTGGCTGCTGGTGCCGAGAGTGTTGACAGTGGAGCCAAGCAAACTGAAGCTGTGAACAATCTCAATCTCTTCACCATCCATCCTGATGCTACCAATTGGCCCAGTGGTAAGAATCTTTGTCTTCTTGGCATTGAGCCTCAATGCATAATGGAGGCTGCAGCCCTTGACCCTCTGCAGCAAGTGCTTCAGGTCCTCCTCAGTTTCAGCAAGCAGGGTTGTATCATCCCCTATCGCAGATTGTTGATAGATCTTCCACCAATCTTGAACCCACATTTCTCCTCATAGAGCCCAGCCTCCCAGATAATCTGTTCTGCATACAAATTGAAAAGGTATGGAGACAGGACACATCCCTGGCATACACCCTTCCCAATTTTGAACCATGTAGTGTTTCCTTGCTCTGTTCTGACGACTACCTCTTGGTCCAAGTATAGGTTTCTCATTAGCACGATCAAGTGTTCTGGTATTCCCATTCTTCTCAGAGTCAGTCACAATTTGTTATCATCCACACAGTCAAATGCCTTTGCATAGTCAATGAAACACAGATAGACATTCCTCTGGTACTGCCTGCTTTTGGCTAAGATCCGTCTAACATTAGCTACAATATCCCTAGTAGCTAAGGTCTGGTAGGTACTCTGAATTCTACCCACATTCCATCGACGAGATAATGTCTGATGGCCCAGTACTGATCTAGGAAGTGGAAGGGAGGAAGAAAAGAATTGTGAAAGTATTTGACTATTAATCTAGATGTTAGTGGTTTGAATCCACGAAGAGATTCCTGTTTTTTCTAATAGGACAAAATGTAAAAGCCCCCAGAGTCAGTTGCAGGAAAGCTATGAGCTATAAAATCTCTCCTTTTCCTAGAATTTCTCTGGGCCCTCATACCTAAATAGTAATAAAGGTTATTAACATTAAAGTTACAGTTCTGAAGTCTTCATTATAATGATCTTTTTTTGTGAATAGAATTTCAACTGAGTTTAAAAAATATATTTGCTAATGAGTTTTATATTTCTCACCATTGGCAAGGAATGAAGCCCTTGGATATGGTATGCATGTTTAAGTGTGTAGATTAGAGAAAAAAATATTTGTAATTTAAAAATCTTTATTTTATCAAAGAGCTCATTAATAGTTTATCTGATATCATGAGGATCAGTCCCCTAAAACACATTTCTGTGGCAGAGTTGTTGTTTTATTCTTTAGTTCTTAGTGTGATGGAAACTATGGACACTCATCAGCTTATCCTTGACTTATTTTCACTGAAGTGATGGAATGTGTAGAAACATGTCTGTCATCATGCCATTCACTTGCAAATCAGTATTTATTTGTTTCGCTCCTAGTTTTGCTTCCTACAAAGTCTAACTTGTCAAAGAATTCATATTTAGATTATATTTTTATGTAAATATGAACACACACACACACACACCCCCCCTTAACAATATTAGCACAGGATAGGGCAAAGTTTTGTTCTGTAGTTCATAGTTTTAAGACTTACAGTCTCAAGGGAGATCTCGTGGCCTAGTGGTAAGAAGCTGTACTGCAATCCCTAAGGCGCACAGTTTGAGGCCTCCAGCTGTTCTGCAGGATGACCAGTCTCCTCCTGCCTGTGTAATTAAATGCCTATGAAAATCTACTGGAGAGTCAGCTGTGAGTCAGTTTGACTCTGGTACACAACAACAGTCAATCAATGACATCTAACAGCAATAACTCCCAATATTATGTACACAGGCTAGATAATATAAAATATTAAATCCAATTTAAAATTTATTATCTTTTTTAAAAACACTTTACTATGGAGCTAGTCACAGGGTGAAGTTGGTATGCACAGATATGTCTATATAGGCAGTGACAAAAGTTTTTATGAAACCAGGTATTATAACCACAGATTCTGCTTTTGAAAATATTGTGATTATTGCTAGAGATCTGAAGGTTGAATAAGAAGACAGTTTGGGGGAGGGAGATTGGAAATTAGATCATCCTTTGCCATGAGAAATGTGAGGGAAAGGCCTGAAGATGAGAGACACTGAGAAAAATTCAACAGATGTTGCCCTGGATGTGCTCACCAAGCTGTGCCAAGAAATCTGGAGAACAACCACTTGGCCAACTGAGTGAAGATTGCTCAAAAAAAAAGGATGAGTGAAGGTTAGGTAAGCCCAGAGAGGTGAAGAAAAGGCCAGGTAACACATGAACTTTCCAGGGTTTTATCAGAGAAGCTATTGATGGGCTTTAAGCCATGAGACTGTAAAATCTCCTATCAGGATGGGGAGTGACGTAGAGGAAGTCTATTTAGGAAGATATTGCAGAAATCTGGATGAAAGATGAGAGCGGTGTGGACTACAGAGATGACAGTGGGGTTGCAGAGAAATACAACTCTGGAAAACTGTCTTGGATCTGGTATCACAGTGTTTTGCTGATGGGTTTGCTGTGGAGGTGAGGGTGAATGCTGTGTGGAGAGTAACTCTCAGCATTCTGCCAGGAGTAGCTAAATGCCAGTGCTGGCCATTCACCAAGTGAAGAAATACAAGCAAAGGGGGGCTCATGTGGAGAGAAGGATGGCTTTCGTTTAGACCTATTGATCTTGAAGTACCTTTTGACATCTGAGAAAAGATGGGAAAAGGTAGTAAGATGAATGACCGAAATACCACATAGAGGCCTCAGATGTAGTTGTCACCTGTGTCTGGATGCTAATGCAAGCTACTACCCAGGGAAGAAAAGAGCCACTTGCAAAGGAGAACAAAAAGAAAGTCCAGAGGAAAGGGGAAACCAGGATAATCAACAAACCAAATTATTAGAGAGTAGTATTTCCCGCAAACTCAGTTATTGCTGTTATATGCCATCAAGTTGCCCACTACTTATAGTGACCCTATGTACAGCCGCTCTGAAGCCTGCTTTATCCTGAACCATTCTCACTGACTCCAGTACACCTACCCCCATTGCCCCAGTTACCGTTCAATCCATCTCATTCAGGGTCTTCCTCTCCTGTGCTGTCCCTCCACCCTTCTGATCGTGATGTCCTTCTCCAAAGACTGGTCCCTCATGACCATGTGCCCCAAGAATGTGAGACAGCGCTTCAAAATCCTAGCCTCCAGGGAGTAACTTGGCTTCACCCTCTTCAAGACAGACCTCTTTGTTTTCTTGGCAGTGACTTCTCCAACACCATACAACTCAAAGGCATGGATGATTCTTCTGTCATTCTTAAGTCATTGTCCAGCTCTCTGATGAATAGCTAGTAATTGTGAAGACCATGACCTAGATTAGTGGCAGCCAAATATGTGAATCCTAAAATATGCCAGGTGTTTCTTTTTCCACTTTGTGTGGATTGTTTTTATCAGTTTAAGCATCACAGCAACTCTAGGAATTATTACGAAAAACTATCCCTCTTATAGAGGAAACTGAGTCAATGAATGTTCAATCATAGGAAATATAGTAAGAAGCCAGTTTGAATCGTAAGAAGTCTGACTCTAGGAATAGAGTTTTAAAATATATTTTGCGAAAGAAATTGAGAATTCAAAATGATCTTGCTAAGTGTTCAAAATGAAATAATACGGCAGTGTGATCTACTTTTTAAAAACCTTTTTACTGGTATGACACAATATTTATGATCTATCGTTAAGCAAAAATCACTGGAAGTGTGCTTGAAACAGTATCCACATTTAAAGAAACTTGAGTGAAATGATCAATATTGCATAGATCAGGAGTACAAAATGGCACTATCATTGCAGATATTTCTGTAGTGTCATTATCCGCCAGTCTTACTTGCTTTTGGATTTCCTACATTTTGTAAAGCTAGTATGTTTTACTTTTGTAATTTAAAATTTTTCATTTTTGATGGGTCACCTCATTGAATTGCTAAAAGATGATGTGATTTCATTTCTGTGGAGCACTGGGCAAAGTAATGTAGAACTACTGGATAAGAAATACAGTGACTTCATTGATTTAATTTTGCCAAAAATATACTTTGAAAAGGAGTAATTATAAATCCTAAATCATCTGTGAACAGATAGAACAGTTATTTATTATTACATTTTATTTTACAGCTATGAATTTTAATCATGGAATTTGTTTTAGTTTACAATGATGAAATTTAATATTGGATTTATTGTACAGCTCTGAAGTTTAATATTGGGATAATAATATGTATTTTAGAATTTATTTTATTTTACAACTATGATGTTTAATAATAGGATAAGAATATATACTTGTAATTTCAATATTTTAACTTTAAGAATCTGCTCATCAGAGAGAACAATGTGGGATAATATACGCTAATTCTTTTAAAGTTAATAGGTAAAATATTGACTATATTTGATCCATACTTGATAGCAATAGCCTTTTACACAGTGGGTATCAAGTGATGTAACGGGATTTCTGTTGGCAAAGGCTAAGATTATGGACATTATTACTGTCATTATTTTTTAAGAGTCAGAGACAGCCATTCTTTGTTAGAAGCTTGGTATGAAGGCCAAGCGTGCATGAACAAGATTTTGTGTCATAGTCAAATAAAACTTACATCGAAGGTTATCTCACATGATTTTAATGATATACATAATTGTTATTCTACTGAATGATAATTAGGCATAAATGTAAGCATCTCCTGTAGGTGATAGTAATTTTTCTGACTTTAGAATAGTCAGGCCCAGCACATATCGGATGATTCTGATTAAAAAAAAAAGAAAGTAAGTCCTAGAAAGTGACATACATAAGAGAAGTTGGTTTCCTTTAATGTCTTTATCCCCAGTCTCCCAGATTCTCAAAATGGTCTCATTTTGGGGAAGGAACATTAGGCAAAGGCGAACTGAGGGAGAATGTTTAGGTGCAGAAAAAGAATAATGTTCATTTTTACACTCTGATTCTTTGCAAATATGGTTAGTTCATACATTGAACATATATTGTGTTTCCCTTCTTCCTGCCTGCTATTCTCTAAATTTGGAAATTAAAGATTACTGAACAAGATGGACTTGGTCCCTGCTCTGAAAATTCTAATAGTCTCTGATGACCTAACTGCCAAATCTCCAATCCCCAAAGTACTTGACATTGTATGAAAACAACTACCAAACAGTATAAAACCAGTTTGTACACAGCTGAGTCTCCCACAAAAAATAGTGAAAGATTAAAGGATAGAAGCATATGAAAATGCTTTTAAAAATGATTGCTCAGTGAAATGTAACATTGAAAAGTAATGAATTAATTCTGAGTGGATATAAAAATGTACTTAATAGAGTAGCAGGGATAACAGCCGGGGGCGTGGGGGGAGGGGGTATCTGAGAGACAGAGAGAATGTGTGTATTGTTTATTTTCTTTTATATTAAGAACTTTTCAGCAACTTTATACATTAAGGAGATACTCAAAACATTTTCAACTGTATCACTACTGGGTTTTTACTTTTTTTATTTCTACTTTTTTGTCTCCTTTAAATGTTGTATTATTGTTAGTTACTGTCCAATAGATACCAGTTTATAGTGATCCTCTATCTGCCTGTCTGTGCGTTGTCCATCCACCCATTGTCTATCACCCTTCTCTGTCATCCCCTCTACCACCTCTCTCTCCCCCACTTCTCTCTCTCTTTCTTACTTCTCTCTCTCCCCCCCAGGTCTCTCTCTCATCCCCTCTCATTTCTCTCTTCCCACCCCCCCGCCTCACTCCCTCTTGCTCTTGCTCTTAGAATGTCTCCATAGGGCTGTCAAGACTGAGTGTTTGAAGAAGACTGACACACCTCTCTTCCTAGATGCCTTTTTGTGGGTGTTCACACCCTAGTCTTTCAGAAACTAGTCTAGTGCTCAGTAATATCTGTCATCCAGGAATTTGGATTAACAATGTACATTTTTTTAAACCACTATATTGTAAATGTATTGCCTTGAAACATTACTGAATTTTCTCCATAATTTATACGAGTATTCTATAAAACCTTAAGGATTCTGTGAGTCACACCATTTTATTGACCTATAACAATAATCGTATCTTTAAAAGTCAATTTAAGAACTCAGTGATTATTGTTTACTGTCCATACTTCTTACCACTTTAGTTTTTCATCCATCAATAAAATTTACTCTTCAAAAAAAAAGTCAATTTAGTTTAAAAATTATATGTAAACTTGCCAAGACTATATACTAAGTAGCATCTATTATTGTTGCTAAGTACCATTGAGTTGTTTGTGACTCCTAGCAACCCTATGAACAAGAGATGTGAAACTTGTTCTGTCCTGTGCTGTCCTTATCTTCTCTGACACTCTCGAATCCATTGTTGCTGTCATTGTTTCAGTTGATCTCATTGAAGATCTCTCACCGCTTTACTCACGCTGTATCTTTGCAAGCATGATGTTCCTCTCATAGCAACATGCCCAAAGGATGAGAGACAAAGCTTCACCATCTTTGCCTCCAAAAAGCACTCTCCAGCTCAGAGGCATCAGTTCTTCTTCATTGCCCAGCTCTCAGACACATAGCAAGTTATTGAAATGATCATGGCCTGAATAAGGTGCACCTGAGTCTTTCTACTGACATCTTTACTCCTCAGTAATTTGGAGAGGTCTCTTAAAATTCGTTTTCCCAGTGTACTACATCTAATCTCCTGACTGCTGGTACCAAGGATGATTGTAGATGTAGATGCAAGTAAGATGGAATCATTCCTTCCTCTGAAAACCCACTGTAATGTCAGCTATGGGTTGGTTCTGACTAAACGGTACATAACAACAGTGTTCAGTAAGTGCCCATTATTAAAGAAACTGAATAATATTCTTAGCCTAGGCTAAGAAATGTTGTTTCATATGTTATTATTTCCCTTAATATTTTAAATTCACTCTTGTTTTTATGTACCCTTGTTACCTGTTGGTTACCTACCCCAACATTTGTCTTTTATATTCTTTATTCATTCGTTATTTTTCTTGCTATTAATTACATCAGTGCTTCCAACTACTCAGCTCATTTTGTTGACTATGAAATCTATATTTTTCTCTCTAAACCTCCTAGAAACTATGAAGAAAAAAATTGACCCTTTTTAAAGATTTTCACTTAAATATTTTATAGCTGACGAAGCTTGAAGAAGCTAAATAATTGATTCTAGATAAGTGATAAAACTGAGATTAGAACCTGAAATGAGTCTGAAATGCTTTCCATTCATTTTGGTCTTGCAACGCTGTTCAGGAGTCAAAGTGGCCTAATAAAATGTAATTCGACTAAAAGATTTTCCTTGTATGTTATTTCATTTTCTATTTGCCCAACTTTCATTGTTTAACTGTATTATTAAATACATGATTATTTAAATATGTCTTATTTAATGATAAAATTAGTTCTCTCTGGTGGCTTTGTGGTAAGAGGCTGCACTGCAAACTTGAAGGCCTGTTGTTCAAGTCCACCAATTTTACCACACTAGATGGATGGGTAATCTCTGATGGGCAACCTCTCAGGTAATTAACTGCCATTGAAAACTCACTGGAGGGTCAACTATAGGTCTCTTCCAACTCGATGGTACACAACAACAGATAATTCATGGTATATTGTTGTTCGGTGCTATCAAGTAGGACTCATAGTGAACCTAAGAATAAATGTCCTATTCTGTGCCATAACATAGTTAGTTGGTCCTGTTTTTATAGTCGCTGTGTCAGTCCTTCTCACTGAGAGTATTCCTGTTCTTTTGCTGATTCTCCAACTTACCAACCATGATGTCTCATTCCAAGGAATAGCCCTTCCTAGCAGCGTTCCCAAAGTGTGCAGTAAAGCTTTGTCAGCCTTCCTTCCATGGAACACTCTGTCTGTACTTTCTATATCCCTTTTTATGACACTTGCTGGAGAGAAGATACTCCTTTCCTGTCAAATATATGTAGTGTCTTAGCTATCAGGGAAGACCTGCCAGTGTCATGAGATGGACTGCAGACTATACACACCATAGATAAAAGGACAACAGAAATCATTGCTATTTATTTCCTGTCACCAATTTCCAGAGGGTATTCTATACAAAAGTGTAAGTTGTGTGTGTGTGTGTCTACTTTTTAAAGGTTTTGTAGCTAATGAGATTAGTGATTTGTATAAGGAGCAGATACAATGTGTCAGTGGCCAAGTCTGCCGTCTGCCTGCCTTATAAAGAGGAACTGTCGATATCAGTAATATCCATACTACTAAACAAATAGCTAGGTGGTCAGACATGCCGTGCTCCTACAGCTGTGTCTACCAATCATTTGATCTAGTGTTCCGTGCAACCTGACTCACAGACTTGACTCACAGTCGTAAAGTTTATTAGTGAAATAGGTTGGGGCTTGAATAGACAAAGAATATCACACAGTGCAAGTCCTAATTAGTACAGCAGTCCCAAACCAGATTAACAAGGCACAGTTCCTCAATTAGTGAAAGTCCAAGTTCTGAAGCACAAATACACTTCTCATTTCCTCAGTCATCCAGCAAACTTTAATCTCAGAGCACTTATAAATCAGCTTTTTCTTCAATCACTCAGAAAACAAAAGTTTTAATTGTGGCTAGATTTCAATGGTCTAGTTACACTTTGCCATAATGTCTTAGTCTCATCATAGCAGTGCCACAGTCTCTTCATGCTGTCTCAACCACCGTCTCTCATAGTGTGGAAAATGCTCTCTTATATTGGTCTCACAGATGTTGATGATTTGCAAGACTGTGTATCACAATTAAGGTAGCTGGAGATCACGTCCCCAATGGTGGCTGATGGAATGGATAGAAAAGTAAATTTTCAAGGTTTCTAAATCACATGATGGAATCTCAATTTCAGGCTTACCTGTTATGTTACCTTGGATATATTGCTTTTTAAAAAACAAGTGAACATTAGTGTGCTTCTGTAAAATGGAAACAATGTCTGTCTCATGTTATACATTAGAAAAAGAAAAATGATTATACTGTGTTGACTGGCAGAAGAAATACTGTTCCCACCAACCAACTCTTTCCAACTGAGTGAGGACAGATTCATAGCGGACACTTAAGGGGCTGAGGCTGCAAATCACACTAGAGGATAATGTCTATCTTTCTGCTACAGATATTGGGGATTTCATCCATCATAAAAACATAGTTTTATTTTAAATAGGATTATGCATTTTACTAAATATTTTATACTTCTTGACTAAAATGTGCCATGTTAGACTGATCAAATAAAGAATAAAGATATTTCTTAAAGATAATATATACTATATATATTAAATATACTTCTACAAACAAATTGTGCACATATTGATTTTTAAAGTATGATTATGAACATTTTATGTACTAGCTTTAAAAATTGGATGTTAATTTAAAGTAATATCTGTTTAAAAAAATAAAATTTTATTGACTTAGCAAATTAAAAAAAGTTAACTTCAAACCTTAAGTTTTATAGAACCAAACAAATTTTAGTGTAACTTTTTAAAAAGGAAATATTGATGACAAATCTTTAAATGCTAGAAATATACAATATAAATATTTAAGAGTACAAATATTTAGGGAGCTCTAGTGGCATAATCCATATCGAGATCAGTATTTACTCATCTGTCCAGACATTGATGACAAGAATCAGGATAGAAACAAGAAATTTTCTTATATAAAAATTAGGAATATAAAAATTAACTTTATAATTAAAAGGCACAATAGTAACTTATGCAAATATGTTAATACAAAGTGTTGAGATTCAGTTCAGTAAATGGGCAGAATTTCTGAGCATACTATAAATATTAAAAATTAAGTAGCAGTTATCATCTCTTAATTGTCACTTCCTTCTGTACCTCTTCATTTCTTTTATCCTCTAGTACTTTGAAAACTACCATGTTTTGTTTATTCTTTGTGTGGAAGAAAATGATGACATGTAGCTTATTTTTCTGTAATATTTAACTACAATTTTTTGTGTATTTTATAATAATTTAATTCTTATTGTACCTCATAAAGATAATACTCAAGTATGCACAGTAATTTCCTCTTTAGGAGAAAATACGGCAGATATACTTCTAATATGCATATTCTGCTTTACAGCTGTAATTTTCTGAATTACAGTAGTTTCTGGCCTATATTCCTTGCATGAGAAGTAGAAGAATATTATGTATTCCTAGGCTTCTAACACATTGCTTCTCATTATTTCAGTGTTAACTTTTCTTGAGTCCTGAGAGAATGCTTTTTGGGAATTGTGCTGCCCCCTGGTGATGAGTAGAGTAAAAAAATGTAACTTTTAGATACATTTATAAATAAATATGTAGGCATGCTGTTGACTATATTCTGTGAAATAGGATGTCCTGTGATAAGATGTTGTGTCAACACCATGTCATAGTCTGGTCTTGGTTTTTTGGGGTTTTTTTGGTTCTTTCTTTCTTTCTTTCTCTCTCTCTTTTTTTTTTTAAAGCAACTCTACCTCGTTCCTTAGCTGAGCAACATGCATAAAGGAATTCACTTTTATGTTTGGTTCTCACTTAGCTTCATTAGCAATTTTTCCATATTTTCCATAGATTTCTCTTTCATTTCTATCAACCTTATATATTTCACTGGAGCCCATCCTTCAACAGATTTCCCCCCTTTTGTTTTTGAGGAGTGTCATACATGTCAGTCATTCATGAGCAATAGCATTCATTAATTTTCTACCTTTATGTTGTTTAATAACCTTTGGTTAGTGTCTAACCTGATACAACCTCTTTTGTCTCTTGACAATACTATCTGTAACACAGACTTAACTGTTTGGGAGCTATCTTAGGGTGGGTTCTGTAGAAAAGAACAATCAGTGAAACTTTATGTATATGCAGAAAGATATGTACCTCAAGAAATGCATTTGTTTGTAGAGGTTGGTAATTATCAACACTGTAGGTCAGATGTCAATCTCAAGGCTTCTCTCTCATGTAGCTGGAAAGATTAATGAACTTAAGAATGACAAGTAAAATAGTAGACTGCTGGCTCACATGCCGCAGAGGGAATGTATCTCAAGATTGAAAGGCAGTAAGTCAGGTTACTGGTTCAAAAGTAAAAACAAAACAAACAAACAAACCACCAAAAAAAACCCAAACCACAGGCCTTAAGATGATGGTGAATGAATTATAAAGTTCAGATCAAGCAAAATGTCAGAGGACTTTGACAGAAAAGTCAGTATTTTGGATGTTGACCATATTCTTAAAGAACCTTTGAATTTCAGTGTTGGAGAAGAAAAACTAGTGAAGATACCATGGAATGCCAAAAGAATAAACAAATCTATTTTTTTTGAAGTAAAGTCAAAATTCTCCTTATGAGCCTAAGGTAGTGAAATTTCATATCGATATGTTTTCAGGAAGGTCATTTCCTAGATAAAGACATCATGCATAATAGAGATTCAACAAAGAAGAAGCCACTCAAGATGGACTGACAAGTCTTTACAACCATAAGCTTAATTAAGTATGGACGAGCTTGTGAGGCTAGTCCAATGTGAATATTTTGTTCTGTTATTCATAGAATTTGTTTGGCAACAACGAAGAACAGTAATAGAAAAACAACTATATATAACCGTGTAATAACTTAGATACATGTACCCAGACAAACAGTATGGAGCAGAAGACTGCATTTTTCTATGACGAATGTAAATCTCAACACAATATCTATTAAAAATAGATTTAAAAGTATATATGGCAAAATGATTCAAGTTTGGAAGCAGGAGTAGCATCCACTTGCTAAACCACACGCCTCTGGAAACTCTATGAACTAGGAAAAATGAGGGTAGTTATAGAAAGACTTCAGGCCTTTTTGTGTGTGTGTATCCCTTGTAATTAAAAGTTGGTTGGGCCCAAGGGTCTAGTGTTATTTTGTTTTGGAGGAACATTCTTCTAAGTTGTACAGCACTCTTCTGTCAATATGCTGTACTGAGGTAATTTGGGTTTGCTGTGATAGGGAACCTTATGTAATTAGGGGTCAAATGCCATAATGGCTGCCCATGGTGGACAGTGTTTGGTGGAGCTGCCAGTTTAAGACATTTTGGAAGCATTAGTGGAATCCACTTCCTAAACCCCATGCCTGTGAAAAATCTATGACCTTGGAGACCTTTTGTTCATAGGATTGTGCCCAACTAATGGCGATAAACAACAACAACATGGCACAATTTAGTTCTGATATTACAATGATTATTGTGTATACCATATAGATGTGTTCAGAAAGAAAGGGACAGATAAGTCACACCAAAGAGACATTGATCCTGAAAATGAAATTTCCCCTCCTCAAAATTGTAAATGTGAAGAAACATTGTGTTGCCATAATTAGAAAGCCAGTTGCTCCAACTGATAGTGGCAAGCTGCAAACAGAAGATGACAGCAAAAAACAAAACAAAACAAAACAAAACAAAACCCCAACAACAAAGCTTCCCAATGCTTCTCAACATAACAGAATTTTATTTCTGTGGGTTTAATTTTATTTCTGAGACATCTGTGCCCTAAGGAGGTATTCAATCCATACCCCATCAATTTGTTTAATTCTACTGGGGGAAAGGGTGCTTATTTCTCAGATGTTTACAAAGAAATTTTAAGAGTTATGTACTGTGATAAAGAGCCATTTTTGAGAACTTCATTTTGTTTCTGAATTGCATTCTTTGAGTTTTATCCTGTGTACTTTAGGAAGTAATAATTCTCAGCTGATGTTTTATTACTGTGTACTACTTATAGGCTCTTCAGTTGATTTTAAACATAGGATTTTCGAATTGGCAGTGACTTAGCCATCATCTTATCTAATTATTTGGTGTTTTAATTTCTATGTATTATATGTATATTGAGAAACCCAATTATTTTCCAAACATATTGTAATTCTTGTTTTAGCATCATCTACACAACAGGAAAGCACAAACAACAACAGCAACACAAAATCCTGGTCTCCTCTGTACCGGTGTCTACTTTTTGCTTTCAGATATTCATGACTTCTGTCTTGTCTCTGTATCGGTTTTATACTATTTTGATGAACCTCTTAATTGAAAAGAGAGAGGTCCCAAGGTTTTGAGAAAGAACTGGGCTGGGGATGGGGAAGCTGGCATCATTTTGTTGCTACATTTCCAAATCTATTGAGAAAGCAAATCCGGGAAAGTGCACAGACTTCACTGCACACACAGAATTAGTGTTTGTGCACTGTTAATTAAAAAACATTAAATAGAGTAAATGCTTGCAGTAGTTAGGGGCCTCTCTGCAAAAAGCCCCGTAGTCGCTCCGAGATAAATAATGTAGGTGTCTCAAAGGAGTTTAAGTGTTGCTGGCATTGCTATGGAATTTCACCGCTTCAGAGCCAACACAATGTTTTATGCAAGTTAAGGTCCCCAGGCGACACTTGGCCCTCAAGTGTGCTGACTTTTGAAAGAGAGAGAGAAAGAATAGTCCATATTTTCAAATGAAGAATCATTACTGAGCTAAGAATTGTTTTTCTACTAACTTAGCACCATATGCTTCTAGTGTTCTGTTGTCAACAATTTTTTAACACTCTTGTGTTTGGCTATTTGCTTAATGTTGGGGTTGAAAATAGAGTGATATAAACAGAAGGCAGAGCAACAAATAGAAACCAGTAAAGCAGTACTCAGTCTGTGACCAGTAATAATAGCAGGTCTGTATGCACTCATGTTTTTGAAGAACCTGTTCTGAAAATACAACTGGCATGAGAATAAATAATTAATTTGTTACCACAGTTAACTTCTTAGCCTGAAAACTGGAGTTACTAACAAGAGCAAAGTCAAGTAAGACTGTCAAGGTGTCAGAATGATATGAAGTTTACTCAGATGGCAGGATGCCAACACACTTCCTTTATGATAAATTTATTAGAAACCTGGTTCCCTACTGTGAGGACATAGAAGGCTATGTGAGCTAAGCCTTACCCTTAGGCCTTAGAGGTTATAGAGTGTAGACTGGGTGCCAGAGCATTGAACTTGAGTTGGAATAGGGTGAAATCAAGCCAAGTTGTCCAGAGCAATGCTGAGAAGAGGATCCAGGTCAGTACCTCGGAGAAGGTGAGAAGCTTTGAAGGATCACTTTTAGAGCAAGGAGGGATTCAACAATCAAATCTGAAATAGATTATCAAAATGAAGACAGATATTAGGAAAAGCAGAACTGGGTGGGCAAAATCAAGACTGCACTTGACTGTTGTTGAGTTTCAGGACTAAGCTCTTTCGTTAAAAAGATGCATTGAGAGTGGACTGGCGGATTCTACACGTAACTGATCTCTATCCATGCTTTATTTGATCACAGAAATCCTATCTCTCAGTGTGTCTATCTATCATTTGTCTATCTATCTATCTATCTTACACGTAACTGATCTCTATCCATGCTTTATTTGATCACAGAAATCCTATCTCTCAGTGTGTCTAAATGGTTTCAGGTATTTTATAAATGTGTCTTCACCCTATACCTTTACTCTTTAAGAGGTTAAAGTGATTAAAGGACTAATTTTACACAATTCAACTCGAATCTTATAAAATTTGACAACAAAATGATATGCATTGAGGACATATGATGGTAGAATGAAAGGGCAACAAGACCTTGATAACAGATGAAAGAACAATGCTGTATAAGCACCAGAGTACCTGCTTTTGGAATATTGAAATACCATGCACATTTTATAAATCACAGAACTGTGGTTTGTGAAAACCATATTTTAACATTTTCTTTCGTGTCTCATATTCCAAATGTATTGTTTTTGCTCTGAGCAAAATTTTAATATGTGATATGCCTTGACAATGGAGACCGTAATCTGTGCAAACTTATTTCATTTAGAAGTTCTCCAAGTTTTGGTATCTGTTTAAAAAGAACCACGTCTCTATCCTAGATATTCAGATGGTGGCTGCTAAGTAAACATTGAATTGCATGTACAGTGTCTTGTGCCTCCACAGAAGTGGCTTAAGAGTGTGAGCATCTGGTCTATTAGAAATAGGTGCCTTTGGGATTAGTCCAGTGGATTAAAGGAAAATGTGAACACCATCAGCTCCTTGTCCCTGAGAATAGAAGAACCAGACAGTGTCCAGCCACTGCTACTTGTGTTAGGTAAGAAATTCCTGGATAAAATGATGAGCAAATCTAAAAATCATAGAAAATTATCAGACTTACTTGTTATATAGGTAGTGGTTGAATTCTTGACCCCTGTTATCTTTAGTTATCCTTGAGACCCAGAAAGAAATGCACCCTTGAGGCTGAACTTTCAAATAAACAATAACTCATTACAATCTTTGATAATGCATAAGTATATATTTGAGGGGAATTAGAAATTAGAGTGTTTTAAGTCTTTTCAGAAAGAAGAAAAATTGTAGACAGGCGATAGAGACAATGACTGGTGTGCTTTTTTTTTTTATTAAGTAATTTAGAATTGGCATCCACTTCCTAAACAACATATCTCTGGGAACTCTATGGACTTTGATAAATGATGATTATAGAAAGACTTCAGGCCTTTTCTTCACAGGGTCATGATGAATCGTGCTTGATTCAATGGCAAGCAATAACAACAACAGGGTAAAATAAAAGGGATGAATTAAAAAAGAAAAAACACACAAAGAACAAATGTAAATTTGACAAGGTTTAGGGTTTTTCTTTTATTTTGGAAAAATGGCAAAATGGCATGGATTGAGTGGATATTATAGAGGAACATACTGGTGTTGTGTTTAAGAACGTAGCTTCTTCAAGCTTCCCGGCCACTTCATGGGAGAAATGGGTGTAATGGGCTTTCATAAGAGATTGGTGGATATTGTAGCATGTTCTCAATCCATGGGAAATCTAGAACTAAGCTAGTAACTAAGATTTGATTGAATACATATTAAATGTGTGAAATAATTTAACATAATCACAAAGGAAGGTAGTAATAAATGTTCAAATGAGAGTAAACATAATATTTGAGGAGTCATATTCAGAGTAAGATCTCAATTAGAGACAAATTGACATGTATTCAACAGAGTCCCCAGATTATTTAGGTCTTAATGATTGTCAAACCTCTTTGTTCTCACTGCTCTATTTCTAGGTTACTGTATTGTAGCTAACTATAGTAACTTAACTGTAGTTAAGTTAACGTAACCATATGAACAAAGCACATATGGAGGATAGTGAGCATATATTCCCTTTCCTCAAACTTATAATAGAGGCCAGTAGGCTTATTACCTACTCACACTTTCCCTATGATTAGAGAAAAATTCAGTTTACTTGTTTTTGCCTACTCCATTTATTTTATCCTTGCTGGTGAGGTAAGCTTATCTGTTATTTGTGGAAATTTTCAATTCTTCATTTCTGATTCGTGAAAATTTTCAGAAAATTTTTCGAAGGTTCCTCTTTCCCACAATGGCCAAAGTTTGTGTTCCTAGTAATTAATCTAATACTTTTGGCTCTTATAATGGTCTCTTAAACAATTTAGAGTCTAGGAAGTTAGTAACTCACACAGCACATTATAAGTGTTACTAACTGCAATAGTTGTATTTTAGTATTCAAATCTTCTGACATAATTATCACGTACACTTGCAAGTGATATGTATGTATTTTAAGGCAGCAGTGATCTTTGAAGACTTAATTTTCAGAAAAGTTACATTAAAAGTTGATTATTTAAAAAATTATTATTTCCATCCATGAGGCTCTTTGAAAAGATAAGTTTTGGTATAACATTAAAATATAACTGCAGTGTATAATTTAGTTTGAATTTTTTTAAGGTTTATGGTCATCATATAGTATTTGTTAGCTTCATGACATGCTTTTCTTGATGCTTTTAAAAATATTCCCCAAGACTACATTCAATTTCTTTAACTCAGATTAGGAAAAAAAGAATATAAAAATGTTTAAAAGTTTATATTCCATAATTGACCAATGCTTGTTAGCCAGATGTCCTTAAGTATGCATGCCAAGTTTCTGGTCGTAGAGTATTATGCTTGCAAGTTTATCCAGAAAGATGTTCAGTTTCATGAAATCCTTCAGTACAAAATGAGTTACTGGGCCGTTATGGACATAGTCTGAATCAAGGTTATAGACCAGGTCTTCTCAGTTCAGTCATAGCTGAGGAAGTGTAATGAGTTGAACCAGATAGATCTGTCTTGAAAGAGGTGGGTCAGCAGGGAAGATGACTGGAATGGAGAAAATGATGAGTTAATGCCCTTTGAGAAGTTTAATCTTCTTTGCAGAGAACAAAGGCATCTTTGTACATTGTGTAGCAACCAAACATCCTGACTGAAACAGCAAGCCCTACTCAAAGATGGTTGCAGACTTTTTTAATATACCTGTTTGAATGTGTATCCTTCTTCACAGGACTGGAAAGAATCCAGTCTCCTTTAACAGCCTCATGAAAGTATCCCCTAAACTTTTTTCTAGTTACCCATTCCAGACTTTAACTTGTAATTGTATCAATTATATTTGTCATATTGTTTCATCCACATAGGAAAAATAACGTATATTCCATTTTGCTACTTTGGCCATACCTGTACCATGTCAAAATTTTAAAACTTGGTTTTGAATAAAAGTCTTACTCCTTTTCACTTATATCTAACTGTTAACCTTTGTTGAATAATGAATTAAGATATTTTAGTTTCTCTTTTCTCTTATTCTTCATTATGCCTGGAAATTTTTATTCTAGTAATTCTTCCACAACTTTTTCGGTGTCTTTACTTGCTTCTTCATGTTCTGGGATTCCAATTGTGGACATATTCTCTTGATAGAGTTATTTGTATGTTTTGTTCTTTTCCCTTCCTTTCTGATTTGGCTTTTTGTTCTAGCAGATCAGTAGTAACAATTCTATCTTCCATTTCACTGGTTCTGTGTTCCATCTCCTCAGCTCTGTTCATGTGTCCCTCCATCATGTTGACAGGATCTGAAACATTGGATCCATTTTTCCAGAGCTTCTAATGACTTTTTTGTTTTATCTGCATTGTTTTGGATTGTTTTTTAAAGCTCCTCCTGGTTTTTGCTTGCAGTGCCCTGTAATTCTTCAAGTTTATCTTTCATCCATTGCAAATATTCAGTCATTGTTCTTTAAAATTCTGTGTCATAATGTTTGATCAGATTTTCTGGATTCAGGAAATCCATTGACACTGTGTCACTTTTTAGTGACATCTTGCTTTGGGCTTATGTAAGGTGTGAGCAGCCTGCTTCTTTCATTACATTGCTGTGGTAGAGTTTTTCATTCCTGAGGTGATAGTTGAATCTTGATCTGAAGTCACTGTTTCAGAAGAGGGTTGGGCAGGCATGAGTGTGGTTACACGTAGGGTGGGCACACTCACAGATGCACGCTGGGGGAAGGGGTGGCACACACGCAGATGCATGTAGGGGATGGCGATGTGCATGGGGACCTGAGTGAAAAATGCAGGAAGCCTTGGTTTTTTTTCCAGTGAAGGTGTCCCGCGTAGTCCAGAAATTAGCAGTGATCCCACTCTTGGAACCTCACTCAAATTCCTGCTGTCCTGATTGCTCCTGGAGAATGAGTCCTGCCATGGATCACTACTTGCTGCTTAGGCTTGCCACCCCCCAGGAGACTCTCCACTCCCCGGCTCCCTGTCGAGGCTTGCTGTTCCCAAACTAATTGTTTTAATAATAGTTCTCACTCAAATGTTCTCAGCTGTTCTGCTTGCTTTTTGTGTGTCTCTCTGTGTGCATTGCTCTGTGTTCCTCGTTCCATGTGCATGGCTATGTATGTGTCACTCCATGTGTATCTCACATTGATTTCTGTTTCTGACCTATAGAGTGTAAACGATACTTGACCTCTAAAAGTATTTTTGGCTCTAACATTCTGAACAGAAAATATAATGCTTAAGTTTATGGAATATAAGGATTGAAATGCCAACACTTCATTATCCATCTGTCCATCCATTAATTAATTTAATATTTGCTGAGCATCTAATATGCATTTCTTATTATTGTTTTCCATTGAATCAGAAATGACCTATAGTTTAATCTCCAGTTGGTGTTCAGGGTGTTAAGGGTAAATCGCTTGGGAGGAAATTTCCCCTTTATCTCCTGTGGAGCATCTGGTGGATATGAACCATATACCCCTGGGATTGCAGTATACCTTCTTACCACTAGCCCAAGTTGTTCTTAAGACTATAGATGTAGATAATAACAAAAAAGAGTCCTTCCCCTCAGAAGACTTACATGCTTTAGAAATCTGCAATATGTTAGTCAGGGGTAAGATGTATAAAATGTAATGTTTTAGAATAGTGCTAATCAAAATGTGATATACAGGCCAATGGATGAAACTAGTTCACAAGATAATTTGATAATAAGCCTTTAGAAACTGCCATGGGGATGTAAAAGAGGGATTTATGTCTATTGAATCAATCAAAATTGATCTTCTACTTTATTTTTATTTAAATTTCTTAATTTGTGAAATCAATTTGTACTTCTTGGTAATGTACTGTTCTAAAATATCTTTCTCTTATTATTTTACTTTGTTTTCTGGAACTGTCCTTCAAAAACTTTTATTTGGCTTTTCTCCTTATTTCCTTCTTTTCCTGCAGCTAACCCACATTCAGGAGCAAGTTTATGAGTCTTTGCTCACATTTATTTTGATCTTTTTCTCTTTCCTGTCTGCAAAGACTTGGAATTAGAAAGTAAAAAGGGAAGAATATTTGACATTTTTCAAGATAAAAGAATGGGAATAAAATTAAATTTTGAGTTGAAATATTGAACAATTCCATGGGTTAAAAAAACTGAACAGCATGTTTGTTGTGTACCGTAGAGTCAGAACTAACCCATAGCTGACCCTCCAGTAGGTTTTCAGAGGCAGTTAATCTTATGCCCACCCTTCTCCCATGGAGCATCTGGTGGCCTTACACTGCATGCCTTAGGGTTTGCAGTGCAGTTTCTTGCCTCTGGGCCACCAGAGCTCTCAACTTTGTAGATTACTTACTATACTTTATAATTATAATTATAGTGGTATTCCCAGGTGATATACATGGTTTGAGAAACACAAAAAGAAGATGAAAAAATATGCAGAATCACTATAGCACAAAAGATTGGTCAATGTTCAGTTATTTCAGGAGGTAGCATTTGACTAAGAAGTGACTGTTGTGAAATGCATAGTTCAGGCTATTCTGAAGGCACTGAAGAAATACAACAAAACTCAAAAACTTGATGCCATCAAGTTTATCCCAACTCATGGTGATCCTCCATTGGAATTCCAAGACTGTCTCCAATGGTTTGAATCTACCAGTGGTTGAGTAGGAGAAAAATGGTCTTTCTACTCACAGTAAGATTTAAAGATTTGAAAATACAGTGTTTCAACACCAAATGCAATTCTGTAGGTGTTCACTTATCTAAGCCCAGATATATGACAGCTACTTGACTAACTGATATAATTCCTGTTTTTACCCATTCCAAAGAAAGGTTATCCAGTGAAATGGAAAAAAAATTTTTAACAATACTATTTATATCATATACAAGTAAAATTTATCTGAGGAAAAATAAAAATTGCCTGGAGCAGTCAACTGACAATAACTGCTTAGAGATTCAAGCTAGATTCAGAAGAGAAAATGTAAAATGAAAAATAAAATTATTGATATAAGAGGGATCTTAGCTAAAACTGAAAACAGCAGAAAGATGTTTAACTATATTTTATTGAGTGTGTGATGGTTGTCTGTTGGATAGATCATGACAAACCAGGAAACCACTATCAAGAAAAAGAACTTTAGTAAATATAAGTGAACTCATGTAGAAACTGAATATAGACCTTTTAGTTATGTTGTGTGCTTTGGAGTTGAACCCACTTAAAGCAAACCTTCATATGGGTTTTCAGAGGAAGTAAATCACAAAGGAGAAAATTACCCATCCTTCTCTCACTAAGTGGCTGGTGGATTTGACTTTGGAGTTGCAGACAGTCATTTAGGAAAAAAATAAGGGAATATTGTTTGGGTTAAATCAGCAAAAGTGTTCTTTAGGGTTATATACTTTTTCCATGCTGAACAAAATAAGAGATTGGACTCTATAAGAGAATTCTACCTCCAGATTGGAGAAAAACTCATTTATTACCTGTTATATGCAGATGCAGGAGTGGCATCTACTTCCTAAGCAGCATGCTTCTGGAAACTCTGTGAACTTTGATAAATGATGATGATTGTGGAAGGGCATCAGACCTTTAGTTCATAGGGTCACTGTGAGTCAGTATCATTCTTGACTCCAAGGCAATCAGCAACAACAACATAAGCAGATGAACCAACCTTAATGGCTAAAAGTTAAGAAGACTTGAAACAATTACTGAAAAATTGCAGAGATTTCAGTATTGATAACACCTCAACATAATTAAAACAAAATGTCCTTACTGTTGGACTTCAAAATAATATAATGATGAACGGAGAAAAGATTTAATTTGTCAAGGATCTCATTTTACTTGGTTCTGTTGTAAATGCCTATATAATGATGTTGTGGTTGATTGCCATCATTGAGCATGACCCATAGTGACCCTATGAACAAAAGGCCTGAAGCCTTTCTGTAACTATCGTTTCTCAAAGTTCATAGTGTTTCCAGAGTTATGTTGTTTACGAAGTGGATGCCACTCCTGCTTCCAAATAATGATAGCACAAGATATTAATCATTGGATGAGTATTAATTTATATTGTATGTGAATATATATGGCAATTATATTTAATTGGAAAAAACTCTACTGTCATCAAATAGACTATGCACTATAACAAATCTATATTACAGTGTAGAACTGCGCTGTGGGGTTTCAAAGTCTGTAAATTTTTTATGAAAACTGACTGCTTCATCTCTCTTCCAAGGAATAACTGGTGGATTTGAACTGTCAATATTTTGATTATTCACATACAATATAAATTAATGTATCACATATATTTATATTACTATATTATATAAATT
Source organism: Elephantulus edwardii (assembly GCF_000299155.1). Lineage (NCBI taxonomy): Eukaryota > Metazoa > Chordata > Mammalia > Macroscelidea > Macroscelididae > Elephantulus > Elephantulus edwardii. Next base: position 8,663,116 of record NW_006399856.1, read on the forward strand.
ATATATGTTGTTATGTGCTGTCGAGTCACCAGTGACCTATGTACAAAAGCCCTACACCTTGCTCTATCCTGTGGCAATCTCAGTCTCTGACACACCTACCCCGATTACCCCAGTCACTGAATCAATCCATCTCATCAAGGGTCTTCCTCTTCTGCACTGTCCCTCCACCCTCTCAAGCATGATGTCCATCTCCAAGGATCGGTCCCTCTTTGCAACATGTCCAAAGCATGTCAGATGTAGCTTCAGAATCCTTGCCTCCAAGGATCAGCCTTATTTAACCCTCTCCATAAAGAACCTGTTCATTTTCTTAGCAGTCCATGATATATGCAATACTCTTTTCCAGCACCACAGCTCAAAGGCATCAATTCTCCTTCTGTCTTCCCTAGTCATTGTCAAGCTCTCTCTCTATATATATATATCAATTTCTTAAGTAACAACCTTTAACAACTCATCCAAATCAGAGCAAAAGCACGTTATATAGGATTGCTATTAATTATATATATGCATGTGTGTATAATCCCATATGTTTCCAAGGCTGTGAATAAATTTTTCCTTTATTTTTCCTTGTGAGCCATATGGAAGTTAAAAAAAACAATATTATGTTTTGATGTGGGGCCTTTTCTCCAATATTTTATGCATTGTTTTTGTTCCATAAGGTTAGTTGCAATACCCACAATATTTGCTCATTCATTCTTTCCAGACGGTCCTTTTCTTCAACCATTCCAATATAGTATTCCTTATCTATCGATAAAGCATGAGGGGAGGACACTGCTTACCTTATCCCTGAAAGGAGCTGGTAGATTAGACATGCTCGAACAGCAGGACAAGAAATAATGAGTTATGCCATTAGAAATCCTACAAATATAAAATCGGGGCCTCTGGTGGTTTAATAAGGAGTTGCTCTGCCAACAGAGAAGAGACAATTCGAATCCACCAAATTCTCCACAGGAAAAAGATGAACAGTCTCCTCCTATGGTATTTACAGTCTTTGAAAACCTGCTAACAGATTGGCTCAGAGTCAATTCTGATTCAACAGTACTTAACAACATATATGTAGTGTAGTCATATATACAGAATCATACAAGTATGTAAGATTTGTTTATGAAAATATACATTTTTAACAGATTCAGTAGTCATTTGTTTATTGGTAATAGTTCTTTAATGAGTTATAACCAGATCATGTATATATATCCAAAAGTTTAACATTTACCCAGAATATAACAGAGAATTGATTGTTTTATCCTACCAGAAAATATCACTAAGATGCAACATTCTGTAATAAAAATGTATTTATTTATGAACCACGTGCTGCAGAAGGTCAATGACTGCATCCTTAGATATGGATTGAAACTCAGCATCAAGAAAACAAAGATTCTCAACTTGGGCCGAATGGCTGCATCATGATAGATGGTGAAGATATTGAGATTGATACTCGCTTCAGTTTTCTTGGCTCCACAATCAACAGTCTTGGTATCAGCCACCAGGAAATTAAAAATAAAGTGCATTGGGAAAGTCTTCTGTAAAAGACCTTTCCAAAGTACTGCAGAGCAATGATATCAGTATGTAGACTAAGGTGCACCTTATCCAGGCCATAGTCTTTGCAGTTACTTACTGTACATAAAAAAAAAAAAACTGGACAGTGACAGGGGGTGATAGAAAGAGAATTGATGCTTTTGATCTGTGGTTCTGGAGAAGAGAATTGATTATACCATAGACTGCTAGAAGAACAAACAGGGTTGTCCTGGAGAGGGTAAAACCAGGCTCCTTGTTGGAGGAATGGATTCTGAGGCTTCATCTGACATACTTTGGGCATGTTGCAAGGAAGGACAAGTCCTTGGAGAGGAACATTATTCTTGGAAGGGTGGAGGGACAGCACAAGAGAGGAAAACCCTTGATGAGATGGGTTAATTCAGTGACTGGGCTAATGATGGTAGATGTGTGAGAGAAGATATGATTGGCACAGGATAGAGTAGGGTTTAGGGCCGTTCTACATAGGGTCACTATGAATCATAATGACTTAATGGCACATAACAAGAGCAACATACAATTTACTATAAATATGTATAGTTTTTGTGTCAGGAATTAAAAATGAATCATGTTCGAAATGGAAATACTTCAACTCAAGAGGCTAATCTGACCTGTAATGTAACTAGACCAAAGAAAAAAAAGTTTTCTGTGTATAGGGTTTTTGCCCAATCTGTATCTCTTTAGTAAATATAACATGATTTTACCCTTTTCTGTCATATATTTTGTACATGACAAATTTTGCCAGTTAATATTATATTTATTTTATTCTGTATACACAGACTTTCAAGTGTTCACCTCAAATATAACCAATTTAGTTACACATTTTGTTTTTTAACTGGCTGAATAAAACAATTGTAAGTAGTGGTATTAAGAAGTAGTTACTGTTGAATTGATTAGTAATGGTATTTACTACTATAATAGAGGAAGAAGTTGCAGAAAGTTGAGCACACTTCTCATTCCTGTGACTCCAAATGTTATCTAACTTTTATAACACACAATGATGTATGTTTTATGAAATATTACTCACTGTTAAATGTTTGGTTAGATGAAGTTTTATATTGATTTTGAGTCTTGTACAGTGTCAGACAAAATGAGAGAAAGGAGTTACATTCATCCTAATAGTAATGTAACCATATTCATATATTATTATTATTATTATTATTATTATTATTATTGTTATTACTTTATAAATTTTAGAGACAACTTATATTTGAATGCAAATTTGAGCCATAGATCTTATTTGTTTCTCTTTTCACATCTTACCCATGGTGTCATAAGTTTTGGGTATCCAATTAATGTTTGTTGTGTACATGTATAAGAGAACAAACAATTGCATGACAGATAATGTCCTAGTGATAGATGCTTCCTTATCAAACACTTTATTGGAATTAGTATCTGAAGCTGGTTATGTTTTAAAAATAACCACTCACTGCTCACATAAATCTATTTTAGAGGGACAGCTTTACCAAACATTATGAGAGCTATTTTCTAAAGTAATGGACTTTAGGCTGTGAAAACATAACTTTAAATAAATTATAACATGTCACATATTCCGGCAACATTTCTACTAGTTGAATACTTTTTATTCCCCATCAAAGAGGCTTCCACTACTAGCAGTGGCTTTTTAAAACAGAAAGAAGGTGTTATTAGAAGGGCGCCTTTGTTAAAATAGGTCAATCAAGGAGATTATCTCAAGATTCAGGAAAAGTCTTTACTTAAAAATATTGTCTGTTGTTCTTTATCTTATCTCATTTCCACCACTATCAAACATTTATTTTCCTATGGTTCAGTTGTTTTTTGATACAATTTTCCTTTTTATGTAAAAGTTTGGGTGATTGACTCAAGATAATAGAGAAGATTGGGTCATGGTTTTACAGTTATGGAGGTCAACTATCACAAGTTAGCATCTGAACCGGGGGCAGGTGGAATGAAATGCATCTCATATGATCACAGGAACATGTGCCCTGGCATGGAGCTTATTGCGCCCAAAGGGTGAATGTCATACTGCTTTACAGAGGTACCAGTGTCTGTGGGATGGAGAATGGCATGAAAGAAAAGATGCTCTGAAAGAAGCATGGAGTGACAGCTGGGCCGTATTTTACTGTTGTTAGTCCTCATTTTCCCCCTATTACTGTTAGAACATAATTGACTATCCTTGAAAAGTGCTGAGTAAAGAAAAAAGTGCCCAGAGTAAACAATTGCTCATGGTGGACATGATAAAGGAAATTTCTTCTATAAGCAATTCAAGATATAAGCCTTTTCTTAATGTCCATCTTCAGATTGTTTAATAAACTAGACTAGTTATATGGGCACAGTATCATGTTAGGATCAGCTAGTCAAAAATCTCTCTTTTAAATATATCTTAACAGGAAAACTCCTATACACACAGGTACTTTAGTGACATGAATGATAAAGTTCTGGCAATGAAAAGCCATCACAATCAGGGTGACGTGATTACACACAAGGGGATGTTTGGAGCCATGATAAGCTAGCGAAGAAAGATGGTTGTTTATGTTTGTGCACTTATCTCCCACTGGCATTCCACCAGCATGGAGGTTTGAACTGTCCCTCTTAATCGGAGAGAGTGCATCCAGATTCACAGCAAGACCTCGAGGAGAGCCAGATGATGGGGCAGATGGCAGATGACTAATTTGGCAAGCTTTGATGAGTGGAAATTGTTTGCTTTAATTGCTTGTCAAGTCCAGTACCTGTAGTAAAGTTAAGGACCCAACACTTTCATAGAAATCAAACACCATAAATAAGAAGGATTTTTTGATGCATGTTTGTGTTGTGAATAGGAAGGACTGGTATTAAAAAAAGTTAAACTTATAAAGTGTAAATGATGGCAACTTAGTGGTTACTAAGAGTATTATTTAAGTACAGACGATAGAAAAGTAATTTCTAAGTCTAGAAGACTTGCTATTTTGCATCTTTCCAACTTTAAAGTTTATCAAATAGAATTTAAGAAGAAAAGCATAAATAATTTAAAAGCATTAACTAATGGGCAATTAGAAATACCATGTAAAGGGCTATAAGCCATTTGCTTATTTATGCTACACATAATATATTTAAAATAATTTTCAATTATTTTAACAAACAACAACAAGATAATGTTTTATTTAAAATGCCAAAAAATGGGTACCTTGGAAGAATCATACACTATGCTGGGAAGACTGGACTGAAGTAGGCTACTTGAAAAAGATATAAATAATAAATATAGTCACTTGTGTAATTTATAGCTATCATTTTGTGTGGTATTATTGTGGCTTTTAGGTCCTGCCAAGTCGAGGATGACTCTTAGTTACCCTATGAACAACCGATCTGAATCCTGTCCTATCATATGCCATTGATCTGAATCCTGTCCTATCACAGGCCATCGATCTAAATCCTGTCCTATAATAGGCCATCGATCTGAATCCTGTCCTATCATAGGCCATTGATCTGAATCCTGTCCTATCATAGGCCATCGATCTCAATCCTGTCCTATCATAGGCCATTGATCTGAATCTTGTGCTATCATATGCCATTGATCTGAATCCTGTCCTATCGTAGGCCATCCTCACCATCTCTGACACACTTGAGCCCATGGTTGCAGCCACCGTGCCAGTCCTCTTAATTGGAGGTCTTCTTCTTTTTCTCACCCTATTCCTTTCCAAGCATGATAACCCTTTCCAAGGAATAGCCTCTCCTAACAACATGTCGAAAATATGAGAGACAAAGTTTTTCCTTAAGCTGATTTCTCCCTCAGTATAATTACCAGGTCAAGAATGTTTGAAAGTATTTAGGGACCACTGAAAAAGAAGTGAAAAATACAGAGACATTTTAGATAGATCATCAGCAGTGCTGAAAATATAACATGTGCCTTTCTTAGTCTTTGGTATAGAATGGCAATTTCTACCCTAGCAGCAACTTTCCCAGTAGAGGTCTAAGATACCAAGTGTCTTTTTTTCATTTGGTTCTAGAATTATTTAGGGAAAAAAATACCATTATTTCAGCAGGTAGGTAATCTGTCATTTTAAGTAAGTCAAGTTAGAAGATAATTGAGATACACAGAAATTATGGGACTCATCTACAATTTGAAAAAGAGAATGATAGCCATTTATTAACATTGAAAAATGGAATGTGTCTAGTTTTATCTTTGGAAGCACGAGTGGCATCCACTTTCTAAACAACATTCCTCTGGAAACACTATGAACTTTGATAAATATCGATAGTTTCAGGGGGGCTTCAGGCCTTTTGTTCATAGGGTTGCTATGAGCCATGCTCTACTCGAAGGCAATCAACAGCAAAAACAGTCTTATGTATCATAAATAATGAAAAACTCTTATTTTGCTATTAATGTTTTATTTCTGTATTACAGTTAAATATACTAAATATAAATTTTCTGAAATACATTTCAGTTTATCTTTTGGGAAAATATTATAGGCTTGATAAAAGATATTTAAAGGCATTGATAATTCCTGTGAAGTCTGATTAAAAAAGATATCAAATCTGATGTATTTCAAAATAGTAAAAAGATACTACAAACAAAACAAGAGAAAATAAATCTCTGAAGTACTGTAATGGAGTTTAACAGTTATGTTTGGTTCATTCTTGGAACCCAACAATGTCTTGCTATTTGTAATTCATTAATAATTCACCTGTTGTTGTCATTATACCGTTGAGTTGGAACACCCTCCAGTTAATTTTCAGAGACTGTAAATCACACAGGAGGAGATTGAATACCTTCTCAAATGGGGTAGTTTGTGGGTTTGATCTGCCTGTCTTTGAACTTGAAGTGCAACTTCTTAAGTGCCCAAATGTTAACATTTAAAAATGTCAACTTAAAAATTGTCAACATTGTATTCTGAAATAAAAACCCTAGGAGTCTAAGGCGTATAATGTGAAAATAACCCCCAAAACCTGCTGAGCCAAAAGAAGCATTTCCATGAATTTCAGAGAAAAGATAATGGTTAGTGTTTTTTTTTGTGTGTTTTTTTTTTTTTTTAAATTATTCTAGAAGAGCAAAGTAGTGCTAGCTGAGAGGACAAAGTAAAATGATCTGATAAAAGTTGATATGTCAAATGGATTAAATTAATGTTTTGTGAGATAGATAACCAAATTAAAGGACTAAATCCTGCAATAAGTATCAAGTTCATTAAGTTGGGTAAATTTTAATTCATATATTACTGTATTGTGGTCATCATTATATGCCTGATACCTAGTTGATTCAAAGGGATAGTTGATCCTATCTGACAAAACTGAAAGTTAGGATTTCCTAGACTGCAATTTTGTAAGGAAGAGATTGCCAGATTTTTGTCTCCTTCATATCTTTTGGTGAGTCTAAACCACAAACATATCAGTAGCTGAACACTTAACCATTATGTCATGAGAACTTCTTTCGTTGATAGATGTTGCTGTGTTCTGTTGGGTAGCCTCTAACTCATATCATCATTATGCCCAATATAACAAAACCCTGTCCTGTCTTGTGTAGTCCTCACAAAATCTGTTCAGTCTGAGCCCACCATTGCAGTGACTTGATTCAGTCCATTTTTCTGAGGCTACTCCTTTTTTTACTAACCCTCTCTTTACCAAGAATTATGTCCTTCTGCAGGGGCTGTACTCCCTGGCAACATGACCAAATATATGAAACAATGGCTCTTCATTCTTTTTATCTTCTGTTTCTTTATTATTATTATTATTAATTTTAATAAAAATTTACAGAAATTTTGGATTTCCACTCATTCATTGTTGCACTTTTCTCCCTGCCCATCCCTCCCCTACAGTTAATTCTTCTCAAAAGTAAAACATTTTATTGTTATACAATCACTCCCCCAAGTCCACTCCACTATGCAGCCGTTGTTCTAGACTCATGTCATGACAATAATACCTAATCATATATACCTTTTAAATAGTTCTCTCTCTCATATGTTTAAATGCAGTATACATAATTTATCCCATCTTTCTCAGTCTACTCCTCCCCAATCCCTATGTCAGCCCCGTTTTACAGCAGTGGCACTATGCAGTATTTGTCCTTTTGTGACTGAGACATTATGCTGGGTGAAATATCTCAGTCACAAAAGGACAAATACTGCATTCTTGCAGTTTAAAAAAAATTCTTATTTAAATTGTGATTTTTAACAAAAGTTTACAGAAATGTTAGGTTTCCATTAATTCATTGTTGCACATTTTACTCACCCCACTATCTCCATCCCTTTCCCTTCCTTGCTTTTAATTTCCATTCTGGCTACACTTCTGAGACAGATGTTTGGGGGTTTTTGTATATTCAGATTTTTCTCCCAACAGCATAATTCAAAGTTGTAAGCTCTTCTTCAGTCTTCATTATTAGTTGTCCTGCTTTCATTAGAATTAAGTGGTTAACATACAATTGCTCACCTAAACTTTGGAGTGACATACTTGATCTGTGTTACTTTAGAGAGCTCCTCAGTCGAAGGTTTTCTGAGTGCAGTGCAGCTTTTGATTTTTTGCCTGCTCTTTCCATGGGTATTGATTATGGAACAAAGTAAAATGAAATCCTTAGCCTCTTCACTCTTTTCTCTATTTATTATTTTATTATTATTATTATTTATTGGTTCAGTTGTGTGGGTTTGCGTTTTCTTTAGGTTGAGGTATAATCCACACTGGGTAGAGTGTTTGAGCTTCATGTTTGAGTAAGAGCCTTAAGTCTGCTTTCTTTTTGACAGGCAAGATTATATATTCTGCATAATACAGGATATTAATGAGCTCCTCCATTCCTGATATTGTGTTCTTGTGAGGGCACAGATCTATATAATCAGTCAGCATGCCAAACAGTTTCATCACCTCTAGAATACCCCTCATTCTGCCCCTCCATAGTTAAACTTTCTTTCCACTCCCAACTCCTAGTTGAAAGACTATCTACTCTTACAGTATTATCTGTTTTTAGATGGAATATTAAGTCAATACAGCCTAACAGCAAGCATATTGTGACTAGATCTTTGAGTGACTGTACTTGCAAGTCTTCCATACTATTATATCATTCACTCACTTTGTTTAGAACTATTTTGTCATGCACCCATTGAAGGATATTGAGGTGCTTTTTTTAGTCTAATTTTTAGTGAGATTGAATGGAGCTCTAATAAGCACTCATATGGATATTTTTATATGAACATACTTTTCCTTTCTAGGATATACCTATAACTGAAATTATTGGATCATTAAGTATAAATGCATGTTTAACTTTGTGTACAAACTTGTCACAATGTGGCCTCCCCACCAAGCAATTGTTGTGGGTGATTCATTATATAATTGAGTTGGTTGTAAGAATATAAAATCTATCACATAATTTTTTGGTTATAGGTCAATTTAAGTGTAACACTATTTAAGGAAATCACCAATTGAGACTGTAGGAAAGAAATCTATTGTCTCTGCTTACCTAGAATATTGGAAAGGAAAGAAATCCTGTTGTCCTCTCTCCTTTCATTGTTCTTTTACATCAGATTAATATCAGTATATCATCATGTAAGCCTTATGTTTTAATTTTTATATATTATATACATTTGTAATTGAATAAATAGCAAAAGAAATCACTATAAAGCAATATCAATGAGTCAGACACAGTAAACCAGTTTCATGTGCTCCCTCCTTTAATCTTCAAAACCGCCCTAGAATGTGGAGGTAGTGGTTATGCCTTTTCACAAAGAGAGGCGAACCACTAGGAGTCCAATAACCTGTCCAGTGATTTCAGGCCAGTGACTAAATCAGCTTTCAAAAGTTAGAGATTGACTTTAGCCGTGCACTAGCCCTCAAAACTGGATTGTATTGTTAAAACATTCAACCTATAAACCTTCATCGATTGAGAAGGTGGACTCCATGTTGATGTGACTTGCTTGTGGTTTTTTTTTTTAAGTTTAAAAAAAATAGAACAAAGTGAAAACATCACTGTAACTCCATTGTAGCCAAATAATAGAAAGTTCTGTACAATGATCAGTAACACCAAGGAGGAGTGCACTTTTTGGAACAGCGAATCAGTTGCTCATAGATAAAGCTTAGAAGGCAGGAAAGGATAGAAAAGAAGGATGGCTAGAAATGGGAAGCACATGGCAGTTACATTGTGAGAACAGCAAGCATTTTACAAAACAAAATTATGTAATTTGCTGAAGGGAAAATTCACCTTTTATGTAAACTTCCATTGAAACCACTTAGAAAATAAATGAATATGTTTGTTTGTTTCTCTGTGATTCTGAAATGTGCTTATTATTTCACCCAATATAGATGAAGGATCTACTGTGGGACCTCTCTTGTAGGGCAGAGTGACTGACTCCTGTGAAGAGCCCATTCCAGTGAAGGCACATACCACCGGGAAGGAAACAGCAAATGCAAAGTGCAATTTAAGATAGCAGTGACATAAAAGTAAAGACAGAAAGGAAGTTAGAGGATGATGTGTGGGGAGCAGCTGCAGGTTTCAGAAATAAGCTGGCCGTAGAAAGCATTTCTGATAAGGTGACGTTTGAGCAAATACCTGAATGCTGGTGTTAAGAGTTAGAAGTTTTGGATTTTATACTAACTGTGATTAGAAGAGAAGGAGCATTTCAGTAGGGAAGTGATATGAACACTCTGTGTTCTTAAAAAAGATCATTTGGGGCTGTGTGGGAAGGAATTAATAAGGTAAGCTGAGAATACAGACTTGGTCTGAAGCTCTGGTAAGACCATAGCTGAACTAACAGTGGCTTGCTCTAAATTCCTATAGCAGTGGATGTGGCCGATTTCGCTCTGTTTTGGGATATATTTTGAACTTGTTATGTCCATGTAACCGTCAGAACACTCAGAAAGTCACAGAAAATGTTAATTGCTTCTTTTATGCTTTTTAAATATTTTGTGTTTTCAGCTTTTATTTCATTCAAGATTTTTAAGTGTCCAACAATGTGCAGAACGTAAGCCCTATTATTATGTTGCTTATCGGAGAATTTTTATTGGGTTATCCAGTGTTTTTGTACAAATATTCCCTGACTTATTGGCACAGTGTTTGCATGGTTTGTATTTGCTATGTGCCTTGTAAAGATCACTTGTGGTGCCATGGCTGAGAGATCAACTCCTGACCTAGAGTTGGCAGTTCTAACCAGTCAACTCCTCTACAGGGAAAAAAAAAACCCAGTTCTCTGTTCTCATATAAATAACGATGGTGGCATAAACCATAGAGACTTGCTTTGGCTAAATCTGCCGGTTTGAATCCTTTGTGGAGACTCCTCAGGAGAAAGAGTGAGTGTTTCCTCTTTTGTTGTTTACAGCCTTGGAAGACCCACTAGAGGGTCAGCCATCAGATGGTTCCAACTCGTTGGCAATGAGTTTGAGTCTTTTGCGTTTGAATGAAGCAAATGCAGTTCTGTGACATCCTTTAGAGTTGCTGTGAATCAGAATTCACTTCATCGCATGCAGCAAAACTGTGCCTTACACAACTTCATCAGCTGTTACCAAAATACGTGTAATACTTTTTTTAAATTGGACTATACACATCACCTTAATTTACACTTCACAACACATGTATAAACTATCAAATAATATCATTAATATCACATACAAGCAAAATACTGTTGAATATCATAAAACCAAGCTAGAACAGTGAATAGATAGGGAATTGCCAGAAGTTCAATCAGGATTTAGAAGGGACCATGGCACAAGGAATACATTTGCTCATGTCAGATGGATCCTGGTTGAAAGTAAAAAATACCAGAAAAAATGTCTATTTTTGCTTTATTGAGTATACAAAGGTACTTGACTCTGTGGATCATAACAAGTTGGGCTGACCTTGAGGGGAATGGGAGTCCCAGAGGACTAATTGCACTCATGCAATACCTATTACCTAGACCAGGAGGCTGTTGTGCGAATAGGGAAAGGGAAAGGGAATACTACATGGTTTAAAATTAAGAAAGGAGTGTTTCAGGGTTGTATTTTCTGTCCATACTGATTCAATCTGTATGCTGAGAAAATTATTCAAGAAGTCACTCTATGAAGAGAATGTGACATCAGGATTGGAGGGAGACACATCAATAACCTGTGTTATGCAGATGACACAACCTAGCTTGCTGAAAGTGAGGAGGACTTAAAGTAGAAGATCAAGGAGTGTAGCCTTCAATATGGCTTGCATCTCAGTGTCAAGAAAACAAAGATTCTTACCACTGGACCAATAGGCAGCATCATGATAGATGAAGGTTGAAGTAGTCAACAACTTTATCTTATTTGGATCCACAATTAACACACATGGTATACCAGCAGTGTGTAAATCACTGCTTGTATTGCACTGGGAAAATCTGCACATAAGGACTTCTCCAAATTATTGAGGAATAATCATGTCAGTTTGAGTACTAAGGTGTATCTGACTCAGGCCATGGTCTTTCCAATCACTTGCTGTGCATCTGAGAGCTGGACAGTGAATAGGGATGACAGAAGAAGAATTGAGGCCCTTGAGCTGTGATGTCGGAGAATAGAACTGAACATCCCATGGATGGCCAAAAGAACAAACAAATGTATAATAGAGAGGATGCAACCAGAATGTTCTTTGGAGGCAAAGATGATAGAGTTTCACCTCACATACTTTAGTCATGTTGCTAGGAGACACTATTCCTAGGAAAGGGATGTGATGTTTGGAAGAGTGGAAGATCAGTGAAGGAGACAAAGGCCCTTGTCCAGGTGGATTGGCACACATAGTAAGCTCTATTGTGTCTGGAAGTGTGAGGATGGCCCAGGATAGGACAGGGTTCACATCTGTTGTTGATAGGTTTTGCTATGAGGCATACTCGACTAATAACATTTGCACATAACACCAGGTACGTAGTTGTTGTTCTTGTTATGTGCACTCAAATCACCTGAGACTCATAGCAACTGTATGTACAACAGCCCTAACCCCTGCTCTATCCCTTGCCAGTCTTACTGTCTCTGACACGCATATCCCAGTTACCCCAGGGATGGAATCAATCCATCTCATCGAGGGTCTTCCACTCTTGCACTGACCCTCCATCCTCCCAAGCATAACATCCCTCTCCAAGGACAGATCCCATCTTGCAACATGTCCGAAGTACGTCACATGAAACTTCAGAATCCTTGCCTCCAAGGAGCAGCCTAGCTTCACCCTCTCCAGGATGAACTGTTCGATAATATTGGCATTCTATGGGATAACCTTTCTTTAGAATGGGAACAAATATAGATCTCTTCCAGTCAATTGTCCAGGTGGTTATCCTCCGGATTTCTTGGCACAATTTAGTGAGCACCTCCAGGGCAGCATCTGTGAGTTGAAATACTCAATTGGTATGCCATCATTTCCTGGGACCTTGTTTTTGCCAATTCTTTCAGAACAGCTTGAACTTCTTCGTTACCACATGTTCTTGTTCATACGTTGTTTCATGAAATTGTTCTGTGGCCACCACGTCCTTTTGGTACAATGACTCTGTATACTCTTTCCATCTTCTTTTAATGCTTCCTGAATCATTTAATAGTCTGCCTAAAGCATCCTTGATTGTAGAAACTTGAGGTTTGAATTTGTTCTTCAGTTCCTTGAGCTTAAGTAATGCTGAGTGAGTGAGTCTGTCCATTTTGATTTTCTAGCTCCAGCTCCTTACACATTTCATGGCATGCTGAATAATGACTAATTTTTAATGTACATGATTGTTAAGCATTTTATAGAAATGGTAGGCAAAAGTTTAGTTTGAGTTCTGATTTTTTTTCTCTCTTTGCTTTCTTACTTTTGTAAATATGGGATGTATGTTTCCACAACAGATTTGGTATCATTGACTTATTTTCAGTATTAATATGAATGACGGTAACATTTAGTAATTTTCCCTGAAGTAGTATTTTCCTCCTTGAATTGATTGAATAATTTCAACTCATAATTTTTAAATTGTTACACATTGTAATAATAGTCTTAATATTTTACTGAATGAAGATTAAGCAGTCCCCTCACTGTGGGTGTAAAATTTAAGATGAATGTAAGGCCTGTGTTTACAGCTATAGCTCCATTTGTAACTGAATCAATACTCAGCAGAATAATTGGTGATTTTATTAAGGCTTCACATACAGCTACACTCCTGGTGTTGCATTTGGAATGAAAACTCTAGGAAGCACATGTTAATTCAAGATTTTTGAAACTTGAACTATCATAAAGTGTATAGTTTATCGACTTTATAATAGTGTTGGCAAACTGAGCTAGATATTTTGTTAAAGTTGTTCTGGTTGGTGAAGAAAAATTTTCAATTCTGTTTTGATAAACGGCTCTGTGAAATCAATGAAACTTGATGTCTTAAATGTTGTGTTGTATACAGTGCCTGATTGTAAAATCAATGGGCAAACGAAAGTGGCAAGGTCCGCAGAGAAGGCTTCTTGAAGAGAATCACAGATGATTTTTATGTGTCTATCCAAATTAGCAGTAGTACTGTCTTCCAAGGTACACATTATTGTGACAATGTGGTTGGTTCTGGATGGTTCAAATCTAGCATACATATATGGGAATGCCTCACTGCAACAAATATATTTCCTCAAGCGGGCTATATGTATAATAAAATCTCCAGACTAGAGTATTTGAGGAGGAAGGCATTGTGTTCATCAAAGTTTCTGTGCACTGCATGGTTTTTGTTGTTATTTTGGAGTGTTTCTAAATATATTATTTTCCATTTTTACTTTAGGGTAGTATCTACAAAACACAGCTAAAAATTTATTGAAAATAACTTTTTCTTATAGAAATTAAATGTTAAATAACACTTCTCCAGGATGTTTGATATATCTCAGCAGATATAAATAATAGTAATACATAGCTCCTCTCTTCAGAGAATATGTAGCCTTTGATAGATGCATCATTAGACGTATCTTTATGATAGCGTGTGTCCTTTATAAAAAGAGTCTCCTGGCCTAGTGGTAAAAACCTGCACTACAATCCCCAAAACATGCCATTCAAATCCACCAGCTGCTCCAAGGGAGAAGGACAGGAAAATCTCCTCCCCAGCAATTTAGTGCCTCTGAAAACTAATAGAAGACCAGCTATGGCTCATTTCCAACCACTCAATGATACACAACAACATATAGACTTACGTCTAGAGGTTTGTTGTTGTTGTTGTTAAGTGCCGTCGCAGGCAACTCATAGCGACCCTGTGAAGGAGAGTCCTTGACGCCTGGGTGCCTTTCATCCTCTCTCCAGGTTTATAGGGTTTCTGGAGGCAAGCTATTAAGGAAGTGGATGCCATTCCTCCTTCCAAGCTAGTTTTAATTGGGGAGTTTCACCTAACACTGTCCGCCATGGGTAACCAACCATTAACATATTTGACACATCAGTGTCACAGGTTCAGCCTCACAGCAACCACAAGTGACCACTGGACAGCAACTTGTACACTAGGGCTATACGACCTAGAGGAATGTCTGAACAAGAACAACGAAAGACAGACCTGAGGGCCTCGGATTAAAAGTCACCCACCTTTGGCTTGGTTGCATCGTTTTCAGTCTACTGCGCCAGCTGATCACTCTCTATGTTGATGTTATTGTTGTTAAGTGCCATTGAGTCAAAGTTTAAATGCCAGTCCACCAGCTACTCCATTGGAGAGAGAAAGGGCATTCTTCTTCCACACAATTACTGCCTCTGAAAATTCCCTGGAGGGTCAGCTCTGAGTTGGTTCCAATTCAATGAGAATGAGCTGAGAATATTGATTATAAGAAGTTGCCATGACTTTTAAAAATTCCAGATTCAAGTTGTTTTCTATTATTTACCTCTCCCTCCTCCCAATACTTGTAGAATGGGAAGCACATAAAATGAAACATTTGCATTTCACAGCTTAAGTTTTTTACAATGCCGTTATTTTCAAGATCATCCAAATAATGACTAATGTGGAACATGGTTTATAAAACACAACCTTTGAAATATAAATTTAAAAAATTTTCTTAGCTTGCATACAAAATTCATATACATTCATGTCTAATTAGTGTACACTGTGTTTCACACATTTCTTCATTCACATATTATGTTTTCCATGATCCTTCCTATACACTGTATTTTATCCCTTAATTACCATTGATCCAAGTCCACTATCACTTTTTTCAGGTAATTCTTTTACTTTCTACTTCCACCCACCAAACTGTGACCCCATGATTTCCACCCTTCTCCACCTTCATCTCTACTAACCTCTTCTTCCCTTTCCACTCCCCTTTTGGACTTTTGTCCACAGCTTACTAGTTGTCCTTCTATTTTTATAATAATGGTCTTTTGCAGTACTTGTCCTTAGGAGACTGAGTTAGTTCATTCAGAATTATGCTCTCTAGCCTCTCACATAATATATAGCACTTTCAAAATAATTTTCCTGAGTACTGCATAGTATTCCATTTGTGAATGTACCACAGTTTTTCAGTCCATTAAATTTACTGTTAATTTCTATCAAGTCAGCTCTGACTCATGGTGATCTTATGTATAACAATGAAATGTTCGTCCTTGAGAACATCATCTCACATTGGAAGTATTCTAGAGAATTTAGATGTTTTTTTACTTTATTTTTAACTTTTCTACTAAGTTGTTTTAAAGTCTTTGGTTAATTGAAAATAAAATTGCAAAAATGAATATTTTACTTGTCCTATAAACCAATACTTCCATCAGTTGTATTCCTACTCATAGTAATCCTCCGTAAGATTCTGATGTTATAAATGGCCTGGTGGTAAGTAGCTGCATTGCCAACCGGAGGCCCGTGGTTCAAATCAAGGAGAAGTTCTGCAGGAAAAAGATGGGCAGTCTCCTTCCGTGTGATTTAATGCCTCTGAAAACCTGCCTGAGGGTCAGCAACAGATAGGTTCTGAGTTGATGGTACTAAAAGAACACTAACAACAAGCGTTTTAGGAGATTGCCTATATTTCTCCTTCTGAATAGTAAATGGATTTGAACTGCTGACCTTAATTTAAGTGAGCAGTGCAACTCAAACATCACTTACTCCATCAGGGCTCTTCACTTATTTTGGACAGTTCTTTATTACCTAAACTAATTTCTATTTGTAACAACAATAGAAGTTTTTTTAATACAAATAACATGTGCATTATGCTTTTTATTTCAAACTGTACCATCCTCACATATAGTTTTTCTGAGTGTTGTTCATAGTATATGCATGTGCACATGACACATTTTTGGCAAAAAATAGGATAGCATACATACATAATCAGAGAAGCACTCATGTACATGGCTTTCATCAGTCAAGATCAAATTTTAGGTATTTAATTTTCTTCATTATCCCCTAGAATCCCTTAATTTATGGTGTTGATTTTATTTATGTAAAATATAACAATACCCTCAGTCAGATGCATTGACATAGTAACTACTGCAATGGGTTCCAGGGTGTCAGATGATGAGGATGGAACAGCATAGGACAGGGTTCAGAGGTGTTGTTCTAGGGTAGCTATGAATCAGACTCAACTCAATGACACCTAACAACAAACTGTTCATGAATATATATATAATCACAAATTAAGTGTGTTGGGGAAATACTATTAGATGAACTGATTAAATATGTATTTCAACTATTTTAAATGCACTAAAATTAGAAATATATATAATAATTCTGATGGGGTAATTAAATAGCAGTACACTGTGCTAAAATAAATATTTGAAAATTCATTTAAAATTATAGACTATATTTCATGTTTCTTTTAATTGACCTGTAATTAAAATACAAAACATATAAATTATTCTATCTGTAAACATTTAAATGAAAATATTTTCTAAATATTTAATGTATTTTGACCTTCTGTATTAAACTATGAATAAATTTTGAAAAACACTATTGATGTAAATGTCAAGTTTTAAAATATCATCTCCTTCTAGATGTGTTACAACAAATTTCTAGTTGTTTTTCTCTCTAGAAATGTATGCTTGACTGAATTCTAGATAGTGTCCAATGTAGCCTTGTATAATAGAATTATATTGTATTTAGGATTTTGAGCAGCACTCTAGGAATCTTGAGCTGTGTCTTTCTTTAAATAATAACTTATGGTATACTGAGAACTACTTTAAAGCCTGTGCGTCAGCTTTTTCATTTGTAAGATCTGATTAACACCATCAACTTGTAAAAATGCTTTAACATTTAATTACATAATAAAATAATAACTATTATGTTGAAGGATTCAGGAATAAATTATATAGCAACAAAAATGACTTTGCAGGTTAAGTGGGGGCTTATTTCTCAAGCTTATGAAATCATTAGTAACAGCATTAATTCATTTGTAATATGAAAAATATGGCTATTAAGGGCATGCCAAGATACACTTTTCCTATCAATGAAGTTTTTCACATAAAATTGTAAAACCTTAAAATAATGTGTATGGGTGGCTGGCTATGTGTGCGAGAGGGAGCAAGGGAAATTGAATAAATTCCATGGGGAAGAAACTCCTACATTTTCTTGTGACAGAGTAAAAATCTACATTTCCATGTGACATAGTAACAATTCCGTTTTATTCTATTTGTGGGGTCAACATGAATCACAGTCAGTCTAAAAGTACTAATCAGCAGTAGCATCTGGTACTTTAACCCTTATGTCCTCCTTCTATGCCTCTTATCTCTCTTAAATGATCTCCATTTGCCTACAAACTCACTCCTCAGAGCACACTTCCTGATTTACCTCCTGAAAACATACTTTCCTAGTAATAAGATTGAGTTTTTTTCAGAGTTTAAGGGGGAGAAAATTACTTCAGTGGTTTCCACAAGATAGACACCGAAAGGCTTTTGGCTCATATGTGGCATGATGGCTTTCCTCTATGAACTCATTAGGGCACCAAGTTCCTTCAATAAGATGGCTTATTTCAACACTATCTCACATACTTAGGTATGTTGTCGGCAAGTGCTAGTTCTTGGAAAAGATATTGTGCTTGGAAAAGTGGAGGGTCATTGAAATAGAGGGAAATTCAATGGGATGGATTGACATAGTGACTTCAACAGCGGGCTCGAGCTGTTATGAAATCGTGAAGATGGTGTACTATAGAGCAAGGATTCAGTCTGTTGTTGGTGGGTTTGCTATAAATATTGGTTGACTCGACAGCACACAACTTTTAATCCAAAGCTAGGTATTGTTCGATAATTTCCATACTCTGTCAGAGCACCTTTCTTTGGAAAGGGAGCAAATACAGATCCTTTCCAGTCAGCTGGCCAGGTGGTTGTCCTCCAGATTTCTTGGCACAACTTAATGAGCTCATCTACGGCAGCATCTCTTCGTTGAAATATATCGATTGGTATACCGTCAATTCTTGGGGCTTTGTTTTTTTGCCAATTCTTTCAGAGCATCTTGAACTTCCTCATTCATCACCACAGGCTCTTGCTCATACATTGTTTCGTGAAATTCTTCTGTCAATTTCTTTTGGTCCAATGACTTTTGAGACTCTTTCCATTTTCTTTTACTACTTCCTGGATCATTTAATATTCTGCCCAGAGCAGCATCCTTCAGTATTGCATCTTGAGGCTTGAATTTTTCTTCAGTTCCGTGAGCTTAAGAAATGCTTGAAAGTAGAGCAGAGAAATGTAATCTCTAATTAAAAGGGCTGCAGATCCAGTTAAAAGTTGAGTTATTATTGTTAATGAAAGAGAATGGATATTGAATATATTAAAAAAATTGTCATACTATCTTTTGTTATTCTAGTAAATCAAAACAAAAACATCTGTACATTTTCAAAGGCAAAAAATACATTCCCTTGTGGTTTTTGAGGGACTTGGACTACAGAAGAGTGCGAAAGAGAGTGTAGCTTGAAGAAGGATGTCATTTGCTTTCTTGTCATTTTTGTGTATATTAAAACAACAGAGCATTCTCTTAGTACAACAAACCAACAGATAAATCTCAGATTTAGAGGCCCCAAGCCAGAATCTGAGGAATCCTTTCTGTGTGGAAGTTATGGAGGAAGATCCTCATCTCTGAGCTTGTGCTCCTGAACTGCCTTCGTGTGTCTAGATGTGTCAGCTCATACAACAAATGAGCCCTTCTCCAACAATGGTGAAGGGACCATCTGATGCCCGTGATAGCAGGACAAGATGGAATCCTTGGTGAGGGCTGAAGTCTTCTAGTTGAGGTAGAATCATCTTAGGAATAGGTTTGAAGCATTGGACAACAGTAATCAAAGACTAGTTGAGTTGTGGATGACATCAAGAATATTCACGAAGATTATGAAGGAAGAGCAGAAAGAACAAAAGCCAACATGGATGTCAAAGAGAAGTTGATACTAGCACTAGAGCATCAGAAATTCAAAACAAAGGTAAGAGGTGCTGAATAGAAGATGTCAAAGGAAAACAAAGTGTAGCCATGGAATGTGCAGAGAGATAGAATTAAAGAATAAAAAGAGAACTCACTCGAAATTTTTAAGCTGAAATATCTGAAAAACAAATTTGAGCAGTGAATTTCAGTATTTAGAGATTCTTTGGGGAGTATTGTGAATGCCATGGACAGAATACACAGAATCATTGTACCAAAGAAGAATTGGCCAACACTGAAATATTTAAGGAAGAAAAATATGATGAAGAGCTAATGTTAATCAATGAACAAGTTTAAGCTACAGTGAAGGCATTGGCAAAAAGTAAAGTCATTGGAATCAGTAAGAAATCAAGGGATCTGTTCAAATGGCCAAGGTAGTCCTAGACAATCTATGGATAAGTCTATGTTAGGAAATTTGGAGAGAGTTGCCTGGTCAACTGACATTAAGAGATCCATATTTGTTTCCATTCCCAAGAAAGTGATTCAATAGAGGGTGGAAACAATCAAACAATATCATTAGTATTACATGTAAAAAAATAATACAAAAGATCAATCAAAAAGGTCTAGAACAGGCCATAGAGATTTTCCAGAATTTCAAGCTGGCTTTAAAAAAGGCTGTGTTACCATGGATATCATAGTTGATTTCAGATGGTTACTAGCTGAAAGCAAAGAGTAATTCAAGAATGTCTATTTGTACTTTATTAACTACAAAGGCATTTGACTGTGCAGATCATAACAAATTATGTTAGCTTTGAGGTATTACCTCTCCTTGAAAATGCCCTATGAATGTAAGTCGAAGCTTCTTCATCTTTGCCTCCAAGGAGCACTCTGACCACACCTTCTCTAAGACATACATGTTTGTTCACTTGGCAGTATTTTTCTCCAACACCGTAACTCAAAGTCATCAGTTCTTCTGTCACACTTAGTCATTGTATAGCTCTTAGATACATTACAGGTGACTGAAAACACCAGGACCTGAGTAGGTACACCTTAGTCCTCAGACTGACGGCATTACTCCTCAAAATTTGGAGACTGCAGACTTTCCCAGTGAAGTGTGTCTGCTGATAGAGTGATTGCTGGTACCAAGTGTCCTAAGCATGCATCAGGTACTATACATATTTTATCAAATTGATTCTTTTGTTAGTTTCATATTTTGAGTTTGATTCATTTATATCTGTATATATGTTCTGTTAGAGATCAGGGTCATTATCAGTCTTAAAAAATCATGTATAAATTGTATTTGTTTACTTGTTTTAGATGCTCCCAGCAGGTATGGTTCTTTTAAATTATTCTTGCTGTGTGTTTCTGTCAAACCAGAGCTTTCTTGTTCTCTGTGGTCTTCACATGTTCTTTTTTGAATGTATTTGACTGACATATGGAACATTGAAGTGAAAATCTGTGTGTGTTTCTGAGGCTCTTGATATAATGAAAACTACTTCAGTTCAGGGAGTTGGGGTTGAGTGGAGTGCTTTGAGGGGAATAGTGTCGTGGCGTGTGCAATTAAAAGGTTGCTAACTTCATACCTATCTTCTTGTCTTGGCAGTATGTGCAGGGACAGAGAACAAACTGAGCTCTCTCTCTGACCTGGAGCAGCAGTACCGAGCCTTGCGCAAATACTATGAGAACTGCGAGGTAGTCATGGGCAACCTGGAGATCACCAGCATCGAGCACAACCGGGACCTCTCCTTCTTGCGGGTAAAGTGAACTCATTATTTGTGTGTAGGCAACGATGTCACAGTGCGTAAAGACAGACCTGTTGGTTTATACTTGGTGGCTCTGCACTTTCCCCTGGTAGGGAACTGTGACTGTATGCAGAAGATAAAAGACACTGAATCATCCTAGGAAACAAAAGTGACAGTGCCATCTTGAGTGACAGCCTGGGTTCAAAGCAGTTACTGTTGTCCTAAGATTGATAGAAGATACTGTCAGGATATAGTACATGACACATAGCAAGCCTGTCTTTTTTGAATTGCTAGCTAGAGAAAAAGAGTGAGGATGAGGACAGAGATGGTGGGAGGGTTAATATGATAAGAAATAGTAACTTTAGATGGCAGTTTCCTGTTGTCCTCTTTTTCTGTCATTATGGACTTTTTTGGGCTGTGTTATCTTACTTTAATAAGACTAAAATTGTGACTTATAAGATAAAAAATATCTCTGCTCCAAGAAAAAAATCTATGCATTATTTAAAGTTGAGTCACAGGAAATTGTGACTACTTGTATTGGTTGATATATGTAAGCACGCTAATACAAATGCACGTACTTGATGTGTCCGCAGACACTTGAGTCCTGTTGCCGACTTTGTTCGAGTTGTCATTGATTTTTGTCTTGTTGAAGAGGTTAGAGTGCTAATGGTTATAATATAAAACATTAATGTTTTAACAGAAAATATTATAATTATTTTATCCATAATAGGTATAGGAAACTTCAAAGAGGCTTTGACAAAATAAGAGGGGATATGGTGTTTCACTCAGCTAAATAGTTGTTTTATTTAAATCATGAGGAATTTGTAAGATCTAGTTTATATATTAGCCTCAGTAGCATCTGTTTGATCCTGTTTTCAATAATATTTACATACTTCTTAGGAAAATTGTTTTATATTAATAAAAAGACTAAAAGTATCAGTATAAAATATTGATACAGGAAAGTATTAGTGGACAGTAAATTATTTAGAAAACTAATAATGTTTTAATAATTATAAACATAGATACATACTTTTTTAAAAAGCAATACTCTTCAATTCTTTAATATAATAATTCTTTCCAGTATGTTGAAAACCTTTAAAAGTAATCCACAACTAAACTGAAGTGATAGAAAAGAGTTAGTTTGTCTTACTATATAATGGCTCTGTTCTCATGCTTGTGTGAGGTTCAGTTAATAAAGCTATTGTTCTATAGATTACATATGGAGATTGAAAAACAATTATGATGCCCAATTATGGCATCTTTTCATGTAAAAAAGTAGATATTAGAAGTTGTCTGAATTTTAGAATGAGACACCTAACAGAAATTAATGTTTTATTTTAGATTTTTGTATTGAAGGCAAAGAATATACTTGTTATACCAGAGAAAACCTTTCAAAAGAATTCTCCTGGATATTAGACATTAAAGTTTACTTACAAATCTCTAGCCTCTCTTGATTTATTATTATCAGATAAAATTAATCCTTAAACATAAAAATAAAATTCAAATAGCATAGGAGCCCATTTTTAGGCTTAATTAGAAATGCACAGAAATGCAATGATGTTAAATAAAGAAAAGCTAATTGGTAAAGCCGAATTCTAAATCAGAGTAAAGATATTTGTTAAATAGCCTTTGAGAATAAAATATGAGAAAGAACTTTTAAATGTATTAGAATTGTCTTTTTTCTTTTTTTGCTATATATTGAAATAGATTTCTCTCTTTTAATAAAAATAATCATAATTTTGGGAGCAAGTCTTGTTAGTTATATATTTTACAATTTAAATAGCTTTTGATGAGTCACAGTGAATATAATGAAGGGTTTAGGAAAGGATTCACCAAAGAGAAGCTTGAATTTAATCTTTAATCTTGAGACAAATAGAGGCTTACCAGATAGGTGAGTGGAAGTTTCCAATGGAATATGAATCATGTCTTTCAAGAAAGGCCTTGAATTATTTAATGTACCAGCTTGGTCACTGGGCCTATAGCGGAAAATATATAAATACTTTGTTTTCCCCCTTCAAAAAACCTACAGTTGGATGAAGAGAATGTTTGGGGATAGAATAAACTACCAAATTTGAGAGGCAGGAAGTATTAGAATATAGATATCTAGGAGTCATTGACACCCAAATTGCAGATTCAATTTTGGGATTAAAAAAATTATCCAAGGGAAATTGAAAAGAGTAAAGCCAAGAAGTGAGGCCAACACTTCATGTGCTGGTGTCTGTTTCCTGGTGAGCTCAGTATTGTAGCATAATTGTATTCCTTACTGAGACCTGGAATCAGGAACTCTTTTCTCTGCTATGCTATTGGATGACTCATTATTTAAAATTATACTGTACAATATTCTATAAATTCTAATTTAGTGTGCAATTTTATTCCCTCTCTGAACCACCTTGTGACTCCTTTGTGGTATTAGCAGCTTCTTTCCAAAATTCATTATCTGCCCAAAATTGACATATGACAGTAAGGATCTATATAAAGAAAAAGTTATCTTACATTGCGCTGCCAATTCCTGTAAGTTTTAAATTTTTGAGTGAGTTAAAAAATTTCACTGACCTAGTATTTGGATTAAGGTGTGCCTGATACAGCCCACGGTCTTTGCAGTCACTTGCTGTGTGTCAGAGAGCTGGACAAAGACTGGGGAGGATAGAAGGAGAATTGATGCCTTTGAGCTGTGGTGTTGAAGAGTATTGAATATACCATGAACTGCTAAGAAAACAAACAGGTTCAACCAGGCTTCTCCTTGGAGAGAAGCATTCTGAAGCTTTGTCTAACATAGTTTGGACATGTTGCAAGGAGGGACCAGTTCTTGGAGAGGGACATCATGCTTGGGAGGGTGGAGGCACAGTGCAGGAGAGGAAGACTCTCTAAGAGGTAAATTGATTCAGTGACTGGGGTAACAGGGGTTGGTGTGTCTGAGACGGTGAGATTGGCACAGGGTAGAGCAGGGTTTAGGGCTGTTGTACATGGGTCACTATGAATTCCAGGTGACTCGACGGCACATAACAACAAACAACAGAATTTGGATCACACAGTTCTCAGACATATTTATGCAGTTGCAATTTAGTGAGTACTCCTAACAACTGTGCCAGTGTTTCGTTTCCTTAAGAATGACCCAAACCTATAACATACTTACAGATTTTGTGGATTGTAACCAACACAGCTGACCCTCCAGTAGGTTTTTTCAGGGCAATTAATTGAACAGGAGATTACCCACCCTCTCTCAGAGAGCAGCTGTGGTTTTGTACTGCATGCCTTTGGGATTTAAACCATTTTTGTACCAATAGGCCCTCCGTGCTCCCTAGATTTAATGGATAGTGATCTTAAATATTGCTTTAACTATTAAAATAAGTAAATTGTTTTCTTTTTAAGAGATATTCCATTATTAATTTAATCTAACACAAGGTGGTGGTGGTTGTTGTTAGGTACCAGCAAGTTGAGCACAACTCATAGCAACCCTGTGAACAACAAATCTGAAACGTGTCCTCTCCTGTGCAAGCCTCACAATCTCTGGCACACGTGAGCTCTTTGCCACGATCACTGTGCATCTATGAGGTTGAGGGTCTTCCTCTCCATCATCGTCACTCCACCTTTCCAAGCATGATGTTCTAATTTTGTTTTTAAGCTTGTTTGATTTGTTAGGGCATCCTTTGCATTCTGCAATGCATAAAATCAGGTACTCAGTTGACCTGTTTAGCTTATTGCCTATCCAGATAGTTACTGCCAGAACAGTGCCTAAAATATAACCCAGGCCCACTGAAACCAAGTTGATGCTTTCATCCAGTGTGTTTCTAAGGTTGTTTGTAAACTTCCCTAACACTGGAGACAGTCCATGCTTCTTTACAGCACAGCTGCACAGCTGGTGGGTTTGAACTGCAGACCTTTGATTAGCTAGCAACTTATTATCACCACCAGAACTCCTTTACCTAAAATATGTTGTAGGTATCAACTCATTGCTATCAAGTTAGAGCCAACTCCCAGCTGGCATTGTGGCATGTTTTGGAGACTGTAAATTGTATAGGAGGATTGCATATCTTTCTTCTATGGAATCACTGGTGACTTGGAATCACTAGACAGTTGTCTCCTCTTCGGTTGGCAGCACAACTCCATGTGGATTATGCTACCAGAATTCCCTGCCTAAATAACAGAAAGTGTTAATTACATTGAATGTATGGACAAATAAATGTTCTTTGTTAAATTGTGGATCTCTGTTTTGTATATGAGGAGTTCTGGTGGTGTAGTTCATGGTTTGTCAGACTGCTGACTATTCCTATCTTCCAGCTGCTCAAGTAGTTTCTTCCCTTAAAAATCTGCATCTTCAGAAATCCAATGGAAAGTTGCTACGAGTTGCCACTGACAAGTTACAAGTGGGTTTGGTTATGTGGTTTGGTTTATTCTGTGTATAAAGAGCCTTGCTGACATATTCACAAGAGGGATTGAAAGTCTCTTCCCATGTGATATATATCTCCTGAAAACACACTGGAGGGTCAGCTATGAGTCAGTTCTGACTTGATGGTACGTAACCACAGCAGTTGCCATATTAGAGAAAGTAGCAGGTTGAATATACCAGCTTCTCTGAGGGAGAAAGATGGTCTGCTGTGCTAAGATTTACTTATAGCCTTGAAAACTTGATGAAGGGTCACCGTGAGTCTGAATTAACTTGGTGACGGGGATTTAGTTTGTTTTCTTCTGTTCTGTATGTTAAATACTTACTGAATCAGCATACAAACACTTCCAGAGCCTGCCCTTTCATTGTGACAGCAAAAGTGCCTTTGAAATAGAAAATGTGCTTATGAATACTCTAAGTTTATAATGTTTTATAAATACTTCTTTAATCGTTGTTAGATATACTTTGTGAAATACTTTGAGATGAAGTCTTTTGAAGATGATTTTACTTTAACTCAGTTGATTCTTACCTCCCTGAAACCTTTGAAAACAACTTTGTTGTCACCTCCAGTTTTTACTCTTCCTTTTGAAAAAAAAATGAAAAATTAGTTGACAGAGTTTGACCTCTTACCCCTGGAGCATCACATTGTTTTCTAGGAAAAAAAAGATCTCTAAAACTTACTGTCTACTTTATCATAGTCACAAGGTCAAGGCGTGTAAGGGAAACAGTAATGCATAAAAACTACAGACTTTGCATTATTGTCTTACACTGTGTGAACTCAAAAACACAATGAAAGAAAGCAAATAATGGATTGAACTCTTCAACCTTGACCCTCATTAGGATTCTTGGGATCTTCCATTCTTTTGTCACACCATTGGTCTTTTACGCTTCTGCTGACATACAGTAATAACTCAGGGCTTCAAAAAAGGTGCCCAGCTCTTCTACCCTAAACTGATTTTTTAAATTTTTTTTCTTTCTTTTTTTTTTGGCAAAGATATCAACTATAATAATCTGATTACTTATATCACACTGATATGGCACATCTTACAATTAGAAGTATGTGTGATTTTCCTTTTGACCTTGGGGAAATGCCTTGGGAAACCACTTTGCAATGTTCTCTCTTTTCTCTTAAATACATGCGTATAACCAGTTCTCCCTATGAGCAAGTTCTTGGGAGGAGAGACTGGGCCATGGTTATCGTTTTCGCTCCCCTTTCTGTGTCCTTTTCTTCTCCTTTTCCTTGCGCTCCTGCTTAGCTAATTTGTCCCTCTCCCTCTGCAACTTGTCTTGTTCCTTCTTCCTTTGGGACTCATCCCGAAGTGAATCTCGCTCCTGTTTTCGGGCATTGAGGACATCTTCCACGTTGGTGTTTCGGAAGAGAGATTTGTCAGAACCAAGGTTCATTGTCGTGGCACCTGGATCGTCCTTCTCATCTGCTTCATCCTCTTCATCTGTGACATTAGCATACTGGGCCAGGAGGGCAGCTTTTCTCTGCTTTTCCTCTTCCGACACCAACCTGGGCTTCACCACAATCTGTGCTTGCTTCTCAATTAAGGTGGCAATTGCCTGTACCTCATCTTCTTTTTTTACTTTGGTGACAACGTTCTGAGTTTCTGTCCATCGTTCCACAATCTCTCGGCAGATATTAAGCAAGGAGTCTTCTTCCAAGAAAGCTGAGAGGATCCCCTGCAGAGCATCCAGCTTCTCTTCTTCCTCCTCCTCCTGCAGAACACCCAGGATGTAAGCGCCCTACACGGCTTGATCCCCTCCCAGCGCCTCCAACCGTTCGTCCAGCCACATCCTAAAGGCGCTGCCCTCACCATCAGCTTCGGCAGAGGATCAATTTTTTTAATGTTTTATTTATTCAGTTTAGTCAAATAAACTTTTGTCAGTTGAGTGTAAAGCAGTGTCTTATGTAATATAAGACACATATAAAAATAATAGTATCTATCTTCATTCCTAGCTATCATTGTTAATTTGTTCTCTCTGTGACTTAACTTAGTTGTTATTGTTGTTTTTGTGTACCTGACCCTCCAGAGGGTTTTCAGAGGCAGTGAATTTCTTGGGAGTAGATTGCCCATCTTTCTCCAGTTGATCAGCTAGTGGATTTGAACTGTTTGCCCTTGAACTTGCAGCACAGGTTCTAAGTACTAGATCACCAGAGCCTATGCCTCTGAGTAAGTTGAAATATACAAACTTTAAGTAAGCAGTGCAGATTGTAGCCATGTGTAACACTAGAGAATAAATACAAAATAGTGCCATATATTAAAAAAGATACTAATTATTTTCCTTTACTAAAAAGAATACCAGGTTTTAAATTAACATATATTTTCTAAAGCTATGAAACTGTTATTTTTTAAACTAGGATATAGATAAAATATTTCATATTTAATAATATTACTCTTAATTACCTTGTTTTCCAGTGAGAACTGCGGACCAATACTATTTCCTTCTCACACTTTATTGGTTTGCTATGAGTTGGAATTCACTTGATGGTGGTAGGTATATAGGAAGGAGTAGCAGGGTGTATTGAGTTTTTCTAGAGTGAAGAAAAATCTCTATAATCTGGAATTTATGTATTTGTAACAGATACAATGATGGATTCCTCTATCAGGTATTTTTATTCTTTATGTATTTACTGGAAAGAGTTAAGTTTGCTTCCATGCTACTCACTAGGGCAGATTACAAGAGGTCACTAAGAAGACCACCCTCCAGAAGACTTATAACTAACCACCATCAGATTCCTGGAAACTGTACCTTTAAGAGCTGTTAACAGTTACATATATGAGCATCAGGGTCAGATAGAATAGTCCATTTTTTTTTAATTTATCTTTCTGTTTCACTTTCATCTAAAACTGCCTTCATAAAATATACCATACGCGTATCACTTAGGTAATCATGTCTCTTTTTTAAAAAAAAAAATATTGTGTGTGTATGCCATCAAATTGGATCTGACTGTTACAGGAGGAGATTGCCCCTTCTTCTTCAGCAAAGCATCTGGTGGATTTGAACCAAGAAGAGCAACGATGTCAGGCTGTAGAGTAAGGTGTGCCGGATCTAGGCTATAGTCTTCGCAATTATGTACTATGCATCAGAGAGTTAGACAGTGACTAGGGATGAAAGAAAGAGAATTAATGCCTTTGAGCTGTTATGCTGGGGAAGAGTGTTGAATATACCATGAACTGCTAAGAAAACAAACAGGTTTGTCCTGGAGAGGGTGAAGCTGACTGCTTCTTGGAGTCAAGGATTCTGAAGCTTCATCTGACATACTTTGGGCATGTTGCAAGGAGGGACTGGTCCTTGGAGTGGGACATCATGTTTGGGAGAGTGGAGGGACGGCACAGGAGAGGAAGACCCTTGAATGGATGGATCGGTTTCGTGATTGGGGTTGTGGGAGTGAGTGTGTCAGAGACAGCGTGGTTGGCACACGATAGAGCAGCATTTAGGGCTCTTATACATAAAGTCACTATGACTCGCAAGCAACTCAACAGGACATAACAATAACAACCACCATTGGGGATTTCAGTGCAGTTTCTCGAGACGAGACCACCAGAGCTCCCTAAGTAATCATCTCTTAACAGACTGTGCTGGAAAATGCTAAAAGAAAGAAGAGAGTAATGTTATAAAGTCTAAGTTGGGTCAGAACAGATATTCTGGGTTAAATGGAATTCTTAAAGCTTTCATAGTTTCTGAAAACTGTTTCTAAGGCCATTAAACATAATATGTATGCAATTTTGTATGTATATATTTACAGCTGGCTTTTAAATTGAGATCTTGATTTTCAATTTAAATCTAATCATAGAACTTGTATTGCATTTCAAAAAGCTTTGCAATTTACACTTGGCCAACAAAAAAGATTTTTTTCTTCATAGGTTAAGTACCATATAACCTGAAAATATACATTGACTTAAAATCATGATGCTATTCAATATTTCTTTTTTGCCATGGTAAAAGGTAAAAATTATTTGCCTGGCAATTATATATGCGTAATTATATAACTTTCTTTATAATAATTTAAAATAAAATTTAAAGCAAAGTACAAAATTAAAAATATATTCAGTAGTACTTATAATAAAGATATACATTTAACTGAAAATAAATTTTCAGAAAGAATGTTTGAAAGAACTGAAAAATTGGCTAATACCATTTATAATTCTAAAATACATGAGTGTGTATATATATGTATGTGTGTGGGTATACATACATACATACATACATACATGCATACATAAACGGAGATAGAGAGAAAGCTGGTGGCCTACTGGTAAGGAGCTATGTTGTAAACTCAAATGTACATAGTTTAAATCCAGCAAGTATTCTTTGGAAGAAAGATGAGTAGACTCTTCCTGTACTATTTATAGCCTCTGAAAACTCAATGGACGGTCAGTTCTTCTAAGTTGGTTCTAACTCAGTGGTGAAGAGTCTGAGTTTCTTTCTCTCCTCCCTCCCCCCTTATCTCTCTATAGTTAGATAGATAGATAGATAGATAGATAGATAGATAGATAGATAGATAGATAGGTTGTTGTGGTTGTTGTTATGTGCCGTGGAGTCGCTTGTGACTCATAGCGACCCTGTGTACAACAGCCCTAAACTCCGCTCTGTCCTGTGCCAATCACACTGTCTCTGACACTCCCATCCTAATTATCCTAGTCACTGAAGCAATCCACCTCATAGAGGGCCTTCCTCTCCTGCGCTGTCCTTCTACCCTCCCAAGCATGATGTCCTTCTCCAAGGACCTGTCTCTCCTCACAACATGTCCAAAGTATGTTAAACGGAGCCTCAGAATCCTTGCCTCCAAGGAGCCACCCAGTTTAACCCTTTCCAGGACAAATCTGTTTGTTTTCCTAGCAGTCCATGGTATTCTCAATACTCTTCTCCAGCACCACAGCTCAAAGGCATCAATTCTCCTTCTATCCTCCTTGGTCATTGTCCAACTCTCTGATGCAATACAAGTGATTGCGAAGACCATGGCCTGTGTCAGATGCACCTTAGTCTCCAGAGAGACACCATTGCTCTTCAGCACTTTGGAGAGGTCCCTAACAGCTGACTTTCCCATGGCAATGCACCTTTTAATTTCCTGGCTGCTGGTGCCAAGAGTGTTGACTGTGGAGCCAAGCAAACTAAAGCTGTGTACTATTTCAATCTCTTCACCATCCATCCTGATGCTGCCAATTGGTCCAGTGGTGAGAATCTTTGTCTTCTTGACATTGAGCCTCAATCCATATTGTAGGCTGCAGTCCTTGACACTCTGCAGCAGGCGCTTCAGGTCCTCTTCAGTTTCAGCAGGCAGGGTTGTGTCATCCGCATAATGCAGATTGTTGATAAATCGTCCACCAATCTTGACCCCACATTTCTCCTCATTTCATATCATAGATATAGGTAAAATAAAATTATAATTTACAGGTAAACAAAACACACACACAAAAAGCTGTCATCAAGTGGATTCTAGTTCAGGAACAGTTCTCTATCAAGCAATAAATCTAAGAGTAGAATGCCCATCATTATCCTACAGAGCAACTCAATTAGTAGATTCTAATGCTTACCTTTGAAGTAGCACCAAAATGGGTATTGAACTGTGTCTCAAAGGCTATCATGTATTTATGATACTCTGGTGGCCTAGTGATCAAGAGTTACACTGCCATAAGGCAAGTGTTTTGAATCTACCAACTACTTACTCCACAGGAAAAAAAGATTGCCTATCTCACTTCATGTGATTTACAGCCTCTGAAAACCCACTGGATGGTCACCTGTGACTCTGTTCTGATGTGATAACATTCAAGAATGGCAATAACACAAGTTCCAATTAGTGACAGTTTATATAAATGTAACTATAAATTGTCGTTGCTACTGTTGATTGCTGTCAAGTTGAGCACAACTCGTTGCAACCTTATGAACAAAAGACCAGAAGCCCTTCTAGAATTATTTAACCCTCTGTGGAATTTGCAAGGGGACATTGTTAAAAAAGAAAAATAAAATCCTAAACTAGAATTCACCTTCCAGCAAGACATAACCTTCTTGCAAATGTATTTAAATTAAAAATCAATTTATTTAGTTCCTGAGTAGATGTAGAGTGTTCCTTTATATCTCTCAGGTTTGTGGTATTTAAGTTTGGCTTAAATAATAAGTATAATGAGTTTTATAAGGTTGTCTTAACCTTAATTAGAGAGAAATTCAAGTAATAAAACCATTTATTCTATGATTCTTTGATGCTCTGCTCAAGAGAAATGAGTATGTAAAGGTCATTTTTATCACTTCTTTTATTTATAAAGAACAAGTACTTTCATTCTCAGAGAAAGAACAAATTATATTTATATGATTTGTTAAGACCAATCAGAAGCATTTGACAATGAGATACTTTTAATTTTGGAAACTCAACACTGGAAGATGATAAAATATTTTTTAAAGTCCTCGTAATTATGTACATCTCCATTAGTTTTAGTTTCCCTGTCTCGTCAGGTGGAACATTTCATTTTCTTTAGACAAAGGACAGATTTAGTTTGATGAACAAGTTTCCATGAGACCAAATCCATTTTTTAAGGTCTTACTTGGGTCATGCACGGTATAATTTAAAGTTCAGAAGGGTAAAAATAAAATGTGAAAACTGTTGCATTTAATAACATTGCAATTATTTCTCCTGATCTCTAGCTTGAACCCATTTTAACTATAAAACAAGATATTTTAAATATGTAATGAAATGGAAAGATAAGGATGTTTATTTTAGTAAACAAAATCTTTTGAGAATAATTTTTAGGAAATTTCTACCTAAAATTTTGAGTATGTAATTGAACATTTAAAGTACATCTTGTGGAGTCCCTGGATAGCATCAACTGTTAAATGCTAGATGAACTGATAGGTTAGGGCTTAGGAAATATATTGAATTGCCTTGTAAGAAAGCCTTGGTAATCTGCCCTGAAAGATAACAACCTTGAAAACTCAGTGACACTTAGATATGGGTTCACTAAGATTTGGAGCTGATTCATAAGCAAGCTTCCAAGGTCCAGTAACATAGGAGTAAATACTCTGAATAGCTACATCTTCTGTTGTGTTTTTCTCGGAGAATATTATCTATTAGGGTGGCGTAGTTTGTAGCAAGTTACCCTGCCAACCTAAAGGTAGCCAGTTCAAACCCACTACAATCTCTACAGGAGAAAGATGGTCTCCTCCCATTTGATTTATAGCCTCTGAAAACCTGCTGAAGGGTCAGCTGTGAGTTGGAGTATGAGTGTGTAAGGGTGCCTGGCCTCGTGGGTAAGGTAAAGCACTGTCAAACAAAAGACTAGTAGCTCAAGTCCACTATCTTCTCTGCAGAAGAAAGATGGGTGGTCTCCTCCCATTCAATTCCCAGCCTCTGCAAGCCTGGTAGAGAGTCATTTATGAACTGGTTCCAACTCAATGCCAACGAATAAGTATGAGAGCTGGTTTCCAAACCAGCTTCTCTGCAGAAGGTGACTCTGACCTTCCTTGGTTTCTTCCTTCTCTATTATGCAGCAACATTGAACCATCTTTTTAAAGATGTCACAATCTTTTTACTAAGCGTTTTTAGAGATCCATCTTTCCAAGGGTAGTGATTTTAGTTTTGCTAGTTTTAGGTGCCATGGAGCCAGCTACAGCTCATAGAAACCCTGGTGCCAAGAGATTGAGACCTTATTCTGAACTGCACCATCCCCACGACCTCCAGCAGACTGAAGTGCATTGCTGAAGGCACTGTGTTAGTATGTGGAGTTGTATGTTCTCTGGCAGTCCATGGTGTATGCACTACTCTTCACTAATACAACGATTTAAAGGCAGCAATTCTTTGTCATTGTAGAGAGGTTAAATTACAAGTATTTTACTTTTTTTAAGTAACTGTCAGTAGGTTACCAAACCAGACATAACCAAAAGCTTTATATAATGAATGAAGGTTGTTCCAACAATCTAAAAGACAGAGAAGCATTGGGAAGAAATTGTGAAATAATACTGGGAACTATGAGCAAATATGAACTGTATGCTCACAAGGTATTGACTACTCAAATTTTTCATCCTCTTAGAATAAGGCTCAAATTTTGTATTAGCTTCATATGTGAACTGAGTCGTGCCTATAGCTGATGATATTAAGCCTCACTGGCCATTTTATTGGACCTAGTAATGCAGTGGTGTAAGTATTGGGCTGCTAACTAAAAGATCAGCATATCAAGCCCACCAGCCATTCCTGTGAAGAAATAGAGATCATTTATTCTCCTATGAAGATATACAGTGTTGGAATATGATGGAATTTTACCATGAGTAGGACTTGACCAGATGACAGTGGGTTCTTAAATCAATTCTCAATTTTAACCAAATTCCTTCATTCTCAGACTCAAACTCTCCCTTACTAACACATATGTACACACAAATACACTTATATCTACTTCTGTTAAGTTCTGTTCAAATGTCATTTCTCTGTTTACAAAAAATTGTTTTCAGAGAAACTTAATGCTCAAACCAGATTCATAGTTCCCTTATAAATTCGTAGCTCTGTGTCATTGTGGCAATTCCACTGTTGTTGTTATTGTTATTAGGTGTCATCTACTTGGAATCGACTCATAGCTGACCTGCCAGAGAATTTTCAGAGGGTGTAAATCACATAAGAGGAGATTGCCCATCTTTCTCCTGTGGAGATGGAATTGTCTAAGAAGAGTAGAGCATCAGTAGAAATGTGGAAGTTATAAGACATTGAAATTGAAAAGAGAGCTGGGACCAGATTAACCTTGACCTTTAAAATATGACCAAACCACCACACACACACACACACACACACACACACGAATCAAGTGTAGTGGCATGGTGAATATGGCATTTTAAGAACTTAGTTTTGTGGTAGGATGGAATTTTAGCATGATTTAAAGCATTGGATTTGTGAGAGCTTAAAATCGGTTGGTTTCAACGGCAACTGAAATTAGGGGATGTTATTGTAAAGAAAGATTGATAAAAATTGACCAACTGAATACAGAAGCTACAGATTTAAAAAGTAGACAACAGATTTGAAATCCATTTGGGGCAGTGTGGCAGGGTGCTTTTTTTGTGGCAATAAAAGGTTCAAAGGAAAGAAAACCAGTGGTTTACTGACAATCTGTAGTGTGGGTTTTCTTGCTTTTCTGTAAGATTTTTTACCCCCCTCTGGAACAACCCAGTTACAGAAAATGTTCTTCTCATCTCAAGTATGACACACTGTCAGGGCTCAGTCAAAGGAGCAGCAGAAAGTTAACCAGAGAAGAACATGTTAGTTAAGCACTCATTGGTGCTGCTTTCATTTGCAAAGACCAGGTGACTGAGGCATTTATTTCAGTCTCTCTAATCAGGTCAGCAAACAAGAAGTAAAGCTCAGCAAATGAAAAGTTGTGTTTAAACCTCTTTTCCCCCATATAGCCTACTTGTCTTTTTAAGAGGTGAAGTCTCCTGAAGAGCTGGGCTTAACCTTTTGTTTGCGGAACATAATTGAAACACATTTAGAATAAATATAGGGAGCTGCATTTTTATTGCACCAATTAATTTGAAAGCAATTTCTGTGATAAAATTCACAGAGAACTCAGAAATCCAAAAACTAAGCCTGTTGTCATTTTGTTGATTCCAAGCCTTAATTATTGTATAATGCAGAAAAGAGTTACCCAGAAGAGGTCTCAAGACTTTACTGAAGCAGAAGGCTGTTATGGTTTGTTGGTTTTTGTTTGTTTGGTTGGGTTTTGTTTGTTTGTTTGTTTGTTGTCATCTTGTTTTTCAGCAGAGTGTCTCAAGATGTACCTCAAGCTCGAAGAATCTTGGCCCAAGATGAGATGGATTGATTCTGTGATGGGGTAATGGGAGTGAGTGTGTCGGAGACGGTGCGGTTGGCCCAGAATAGAACAGGGTTTAGGACTCTTGTACACAGGGTTTCTATGAGTCGCAAGTGACTCGACGGCATATAACAACAATAACAAGTCAACAATAGAATATGCCTGAGCTGTGTGGCTTGGGCCACGTCAGTGAGCAAGTAACAACAGTGGGTGCTTTATTTTTCCCCAAGAAGCTAGGTATTCAATGTGAGCTGTTGTGGAGTCAGCTGTCCAGTATTCTTCCTTAGGAAGTACAGGTACAAGTTTGCTGACACGGTGTGAATGAAGTGAAAGAAGTTGGGTCATTTAGAATGGAACAGAGAGGCCAGATTAGAAACTTTGAAAGAGCACAGAACCAAATCCATTGACATGGAGGAATTTCTGACTCAGAGAGCTGCTATAGGCAAGGCAGAACCGCCTCGTAGGGTTTCTAAGGCTGATTCTGTAGAGAAATGGACTACTTACTACCTCTTTGCCCCATGGAGTTGCTCGTGGGTTTGAACCACTAGCTTTTCAGTTAAGAGCTAAGTCCCTTAGACACTTTGTCAGCAGAGCTCGTTTGGGGAAGGAGGATGTAAAGTCCAATAACAGGATGGATTTTGGTGAGCTGGAAGTCAAAAGTGCAACAGTAGACTAATAAATAAGACATATATTAAATGAGCTCCAAAATGTTTTCCAAATAACCCAGATTCTTTTCTTTTCTGAGTAGGATTGTTTTACCTTCCTCACCTTTAGCTCCTCTATTTAAGATTTATAAGGCACATTTTGCCTCAGTGTCTTTATATTTATACACACCGTGTCTTTGTAATTGAGTGCTTCCCTCTACCTTGTGAAGTATTAGAAGTTGTGTGTCACCGAAAAGGGCCCCAAGCACAGAGAGGTTAACTGACTTGCTCAGGGTCATGCATAAGGAAGTGGCAGAACTTCAAACTCAAGACATGTTTAAGAACTCACAAAAAAGTTGAACTTGACAAAAAAAAAAAAGTTGAACTTTGCAGATAATTCAACCCAAGTCCTGTCTTCTGCATCTCCGTTTTAAAAATCCCTGCTGGTCCTGTTGCCTGCAGGAAAGGAAACATCATAACAAATGGTTGCTATGCATTTTCAAATGCAACCATATCTTATTACTTATTAATATTTAATTTTTAATCATATATTCTACCCCATCCTCATATGCCTAAAATATACATAGCACACAAAGCAGTGTGTCCTGAGAGCGTGGATGATGCTAAGGATAATTGTATCCATTGGTCAGTAAACTGTACGGCATACAGTGACATCACAAGTGTTCATGACCTTCAGTTTGATAATTCATGATGTTACCCCTCATGGACCTGCTCATGCGCCAGACCGTACAGAATTATTCAGTTCAAGGACTCAGTTCATTGCTGTCAAGTCAGTACAACTCATAGCTGAGTTATGTTTCCTAGGCTGTAAATGGCAGGAGAGGAAATTATTCATCTTTTCCCTAAGGAGCCGCTATTGTATTTAAACTGCTAGACTGATTAGCAGTAGAACTCTCCACAGACTCTACCTCCATAGCTCTGTAGTCATGACCATTATCACTTTTAATCAGAGAATAATGTATGACAGATATAATTGTAAATTTTATAAATATTATTCTAGCCCAGGAGAGGTGCAGCCAGAGTGCCCCTTGGAGGGCAGCTGGAGAAGCTTTTTCTCTCATACTCTGGACATGATGCTAGGAGAACCTATTTCTTAGAAAGGGATATCATGGAAAGATGAAAGAGAGGAAGACCCTCATGGAGTTAGATTGATCCAATGACTTCAGCAAGGACTTGAGTGTGGCAGAGATAGTGAGGATGGCACAGGATAGGACAGGATTCAGGTCCATATTTATAGGATGGCTAAGAATCCTACTCTACTTGATAGCATCTTAATAATGGTCCAAAAGGAGTTGCCCTGTAAACCCAAACACCACAAATCTCAGGTGGTTCAAAGCCACCAGTGGCGTCAAGGTAGAAAGAGAATCTCTTTCTAGTCAGTTTAAAGAGTTGAAAATGAACTTGGGTTCATTTTTAGTCTGTCTCAACACTATGAGGGGGAAAAAAAATAAGAGAGAGAGGGGAAAAATTTCCAAACTGTACATTTATCTTGTAAAAGATTTCTAGATTGAATTATATTAATTAGAGTATTATCAATAACGTGATGAAAACCTTTTTACAATTTTTCTCCATCTTTTAATTTTTGCTTCATTCTCAGAAAGGTATTGATCCATATTTTAAAATACTAATTACTACAATATTGTGCCTAAAAATTTGAAAATTGGATAAAATCAGAGACTTATATACACACTGGCACAGCAAACCCACCATCATGTCCAGAGGAGTCATGATGAAAAATGTCATCTTAATTGCATAATAATGACAGCTCTGAGTAGAGCACCAGAGGCTGTACAGAAATGTAAATTAATGCAGCATTCATAGCATTTTAGGTATATTGTTATGTGTAATATCTTGTTGTTGTTGTTATTATGTGCCATAGAGTCACCTGCAACTCATAGTAATCCAATGTACAAAAGCCCTAAACCCTGCTCTATCCTGTGCCAATCTTATTGTCTCTGGTACACCTACTCCCATGACCCCAGTCACCGAATCATGGACTTACAAAAATGTTTTTGCTGTATGTTTACAGGTTTATTTTCATTAAAAATGATTACAATTTCTCAGAAGCACTAGATAAAAGCATCTAGACAGTCATTTTGATGTAACCCCTTCTGTCAGTGTCACCCGATGTCACCAGCATTCCTCAGACCTCCAACTGATGAAAGCACTGGTCACATAGATTCAACTTGTCTTTTCAGTCTGCTTGATTATTATGTTCTGATAAATCCTCCTGAAGTTCTTGGGAGAGGGTTAGTCCATAGGAAGTTACACTGATGACCTAAACACTTGGTGGTTCACACCCACTGATGACTCCATGCAATGAGATGGGCCGTCTCCTCTTGGGAAATTTTAAAGCCTTGGAAACTCAATAAAGTGTCATCTGTGAGTTGATTCTGACTCAAATGGCAACGGGAGTGAGAGAGAAAATTCTCACATCATGATGTAATTATGTTGCCAGTTAATGAGTGCGTCTACGTAGTGGTTGAACATTGCTTGGCAGGAGAAGAGATGAGCATTCTCCTGTAGCATTGAAAGCTGTGAAACCCGACGGAGGGTTTCTGTGAACTGGAATTGATTCAGTGACAGCAAGTTTAACTTTTGAGTATTGGTTGACTATAGGAGCTCTGGTGTTGTGTGAATCATGTTGGACCACTAATTACAAGGTCATCATTTTGAATCTCCTCAGCAGTCGCCTGTGAGAAAGGTAGTGGAGGATCACTATGACTGAGAATTGGCTTGATGTCCATGGGTTATTGGCTGACTAGAGTCTGGCTATGAAAGGCAGTTGGGATAATAAGTTTATAGAAAGTCATGCCCCGCCAAGAACTGTTTGAAAAAATGTGTGCGTTAACTATGATGGGAAGAGTGCTAAAGGGAAGCTAAGTGATTATTTTTAGATACTTGAAGGATTTTCATAGAAAAGACAGTGTCTTCTTTTTTAATCTTTCTTGAAGATTGAATTAGAAAGACGTTAAAAGGAAAGAGATTTGCACTTAAGTGAAATATTTTGTTAACAATTAGATTATTTCAACAAAACAGTGAAGTTACTTGTTAGATGCTGAAATAGACAGGAACTCTTACTATGTCATTAAATAGCAGAGAGAAAAAAATAGATTTAAAGATGTCATGGTGCTCAATTAATATTCGTTCTCTTCTCCCTGATTGGGGGAATTAAAGATACAGTAAGAGCAACAGTAGTATGTGAGCAAAACATTTAACCTATGCATACTTCAGTGTTTTCATCTGAAAATGGGGCACATCATTGTTGTTTTGAATACCATTAAATTGACTTCAACCCCGCACTCAACAGAATGAAACTGTGTCTGATTATGCTTCATAACTATTTGAGTTAAAATGGTTTTGAAATTGCTTCATTTAATAAAGTGGGTACAATATTAACCATCATATAATTAGCAGTCACAGATATTTAATAATTAAGATATCTAATGCCATTAGTCTCAACAGGAGCTAACAATGCATCAGCAGTGTCATTAGGGAACTATGGTGGCCGAGTGGTAAGGAGTTGTTCTGGCAACCCAGAGTTACAGGGTTTGAATTCATCAGCTGCTTCATGGGGGAAAGATAGACCATCTCCTCCTATGTGATTATCTGCCTCTGAAAATCAGTCCATTTTAGGTTGGTCCCAACTCAGCAGCACATACAACAACAACAACAACAATCATTCCATTAAACAAAAAATAGAGCAAAAAGTAATTAAAAAAATTTCCTATGAAAAAAACAAGTTTCTTAAAAATTGAAAAGAAATACATAGTCTTCCTATACAAGCTTTACTCTGAAAACATACAGCGTTCCAAACTTTCACACTTAGAAATAGACAAAAAAAGTTAATATTTATGTTTTCTATTTTAATTTAAAAATGATTTTTAATTTTTTAATTATTAATTCATCATCGCTTAAGCTCTGTTTTCTTGCTTACATAAAACAGGTGGATTATTTGATCAAAATGCTTTTTTTGGTTGTGTAGTATAACATCTGATATACTTACTATTTTGATTAATAAATTATGTTACATTTTTAACTAAAAACTTGATTTTTGAAATGAAATTTCTATTAGACATGCTTCCCGTATTGGTAAAAGATTTTTCTTTGTGCCTGACATTTAATCACATTTTTATTTCCCTTATTCCCCAAGTTAGTGATGTAATTAGAAGTTATTAATATATGACACCAAGTAGTTTTTAACTTAAAACAGAGTATCTGTCATAATAAAAAGCAAATTAAATATTTGGAAAAAACCATCAATCAACATATTGATTTATAAAGCATTCCATTAGTGTGAGTTGTTATATATAGGTAAGTCTTTGCATTGTGACCTTGAATTATTTCATTTTTAAAGCAGTAGACCTGCCTGATGACAATGACAGAAAAGCATAGTTACCGAGCAGGTATATTGCTATCTTTTGGTCTCAGTTATTTCAAACAAAATAACTATTCAAACAAATAAGGATGGTTTTTAAATTAATATTAAAGTTAAAATGGCCACCAAGAGAAAAAAGAAAAGGATGCAATTAAAAAAAAAAGAGGAAAAGGGCTTGAGAAAGGGAGGAGGAAGATGAACTATATATAATCACAGGCTGGCTGGCTCAAAACTAGCAACAATGATAATATTGCTGGGATGAACACATTATTTTAACTGACCTGATTGGATCAGACACAAAACACTCATGCAGTATTAGCAATTAAAAGTGCTTGCTTTTATTTCTACAAAAACCAAGAACATATTCCTTTCTTATAGAAAACAAAGGGTAAACAAAATGAAGACATTTGCAGTGGATCAGCCACTTCCCTCCATCAGACTACCCCATTTAGCAACCTAGGGAACGCGCCCACTTATGTCTAAAAGGAAACGCAAATAACCTGTGTCCATTTCTGCCTCACTGTAGGCCTGGTATCAGCAGGTGTCCCCCTAACTCACTCAGCAGGTATCATCTTTAAGTCAGGTTAGATGTATGTGACTGATCTTTTTCTCTTTCCTTCTTTCTCTTTGCATATTTTCCAGACCTAGTCTGCCCTTTATGTTTGCTGATTTACTTAACTAGGAGCTTTGGGATGACCCTCAGCCAGTATCAGGTTTAGATTGACATGCATTGTGTCAGCTCTTGAGGCAAAACTCTTGTACGAACAGTGTCTCTGTGGAGGAAGTACAGCCGGAAGCTTCTTTTTGGAACAAGGATGGTCAGAGGTTTCTCTCATTTTTTGAGTGTGTTATCAAGAAGGCCTGTTCTCTCTAAAAATACACCATGTGTGGTAAAGTCAAGGGTCAGCAGAGCTGAGGAAGACATTAAAGGAGTTGGATTGATAGACTACAGTGATGGCCCAGCTACAGCACTGATTACAGGGGCACTCCATCCATGGTGAGCAATATCTGGCCATCCCCACTGGCCATTCTCCATCAGCCCCTAATTCTCCATCAGCCAATCCTGGTAGATGTTCCAACCAGGGCTGTCTACCAGTCAGCTTTCACCACGCTTACCACCACTGCCGACTTCTGCCTCTACTTCTCTCAGGTCTTCAGTGTTGTGACTCAGTAAATGGTACCAGTTCAGTGCTGCATCTCTTGAGCTTCATCACAAGTTCCCTGCGAAGTCTCAGTGCCGGGGTACATTCCTGATAAACTAGCTCCCTTAGGAGCAACCTATGTTTGACCAAGCAACCTATGTAAACTGTAAACCTCCTGTTTTAGTTATTATTAGCCATTTTAGAATTCCTCCTCCAGCTTTTCCAGCCAATTCTCTGCCCACCCAGTTTGAGGGTGTGGTGGTGCTCTCATAGCCTAGTAAATTTTGTGTTACACCATCAACCAAAGGAGGAGGTTGTGGTGGTGGAGGTTGTGCCATTGAGTCACTTATGACTCATAGCAACCCTATATACAACAGCTCTGAACACTGCCCTGTTCTGTGCCAATCTCTGACACACCCATCCCGATTACCCCAGTCACTGAGTCAAAACATTTCATCGAGGGTCTTCCTCTCCTGCACTGTCCCTCTACACTCCCAAGCATGGTGTCTCACTCCAAGGACTGGTCCCTCCTTGCAACATGTCCAAAATATGTCAGACAAAGCTTCAGAATCCTTACCTCCAAGGACCAGCCTGGTTTCACCCTCTATAAGAAGAACCCGTTTGTTCAAATCCATAAGCACTCCATGGGAAAAAGATGGGCAGCCTCTTTTCCACATGATTTATAGCCTCTGAAAACCCACTGGAGGGCAAGCTGTGAGTAGGTTCAGATTTGACTGCACATAACAACGGCCACTTGAAGCCATTTCTATGGATAATAACCTAGCCTGGCTCTGCAAGTTCCATTAATGGTTAGGGAAGCAGACACCTACTGGATTAATAAACAAAAAAAAATTGTTTAATTGATTGCTTTCTGACCTGTCATTTTGGGATAATTATAAACCTATAAACCAAAGGCAAAATACTACATAAAAGAAACTGGGGCCAAACTTAGAAGGCCTAGTCTATGTGGTAAGTAGGCTTGCAAATATAGCCAAAAAAGCCCAACCAGGAAAGGACAAAATAAATGAATGGGACCTTTTATTTTTTTTTCTTTTCATGTAGAAAGTCAGTTTTATTTGATTCTCATTTTGATTCTCAAAATGTATCAAAAAATCTCATATGGAAAACTTAAGGTAAACATCTGTGCAGTAATTCTGGTTTCTAGCTTCAGGTGTTTTTTGTTTTGTTTTGTATTGTATTGTGAGTTTAATGAAAGTTAACAGAAAAGTTGGTATTTTTATTTATTCATTAAAAATAGAAACAGCTCAAATGCCCATCAACAAACAAATGAGTTGAGAAATTTTGGTGCTTTCACATAAGCTAATGCTATGCAGCACTAAAGGCAATGATTTTGTAAATTATTCTACAACATCAGAGAATCTAGGGAGCATGAGGTTGAATGAATTAATGCAATCTCATAGGGACAGATTAATACTGCATAAGACCATTATTGTAAAAAGGGAAGAGTAATTTGTAAGATTTGGAAGCAGGAGTGGCATCCATTTCCTAAACAACATGCTTCAGGAAACCCTATGAACTTTGATAAATGTCGATAGTTGTAGAGGGGCTTCAGGTCTTTTGTTTATAGGGTTGCTATGAGTTGTGCTCGACTTGAAGGCAACCAACAACAACAAGAATTAGTAAGATATGGATAAAAATCCAAATGGGGAATGGGAAGGGATCAGGGGACTTATAGTGGGAAGGGAAGGAAATAACTAGCATAATAGAGTATGGTGGATGGGTTGAGGAGGGCATGAATAAATTACAAAAGATCCAATGGGAGACTGAAAAGGTGAGGTACTAGTAGGTATAGATCAATGGTGATTAATTTTATAAAACACAGTGTATACGCATAATCATTTGAAACGCACCAAAACTGTGAAAATGCAGGAAAAAAGTGTACATGAATGATACACAAATATATGTGAATTCTGTATAGAAACCAGTAGAAAAGAAAATAAAATTTGAGAATGGAAGAAACTTACTGTAGTACTCAAGGATAAAGAAAATGTAAAATAAACCCCAAAACAACATGAAATACCTAAAGGAAGCCACCAGATAGAAAGGTTGAAAAATAGGTCCCTGCATGATTGTTTCCCATGTTGTAGTTTTCTCTTTTTGTTTTTTTAATTAATTTCAATGAACATCTACAGAGATTTTGGATTTCCGTCCATTCATTGTTGTACTTTTCTCCCCGCCCACCCCACCCCCATCCCCAGTTCACTCTTCTCTTTGAAAAG
Organism: Elephantulus edwardii; assembly: GCF_000299155.1. Lineage (NCBI taxonomy): Eukaryota > Metazoa > Chordata > Mammalia > Macroscelidea > Macroscelididae > Elephantulus > Elephantulus edwardii. The sequence continues at coordinate 8,707,119 of NW_006399856.1, forward strand.
TAAAACAAAAATTCCTTCAAGTTGTAGTTTTTATATGATGTTGTGTCAACTAAAACTCAAAGCATCTCAGTGAGAGGTAGATCAGAACCTTGTTCCATCCTATACATCCTCATCCTACATGCTTGAACCCATTTGTTAGTCACTGTATACAGATATTTCCCAGCCACCTTTTCTACCTTGATCTTTAACTGGAGTGGCTCTGCTTTTTGTCCACTTTGTATATTGGATTTACATTAATATTGTATTTTTTAAGGTATTTCTGCAATTACGATCAGGCTTTTAAGATCTATGTTAGCTGGTTGGCTGGGCTTTTGAGGGATGCTCTCATCCACTAGGGTCTTCAACAGGATCAATAGAGATGAGCCTGTATGTAGTATTGTCAGTTTATGTACTTGGGTGCACTGTTCAAACCTGGGGCATATATCAAGATAGTGCTGGTCTCCAGCTTCAGTAAATGCCAGATAATATGTGAACTAGCTACATTGTGTTGGAAACTATGTATTACAGAAAGCAAATTATCCAGATTTCAGTGATCTTCTGTGGTCTTGTAGAAAATCATGGGAGAAGGCAGAAGAGAAGGAAAGTGGACACGAGCATCCTTATTCTTCTTGGCCAGCCATGGTTTTGTAACTTTGCAGGTTGATGCTCAGATATAAGTTCTGAAAATAAGGCTAATATCTTAATAACATTAACAGCATGATAACTTCATTGTAGTAAAATTGTATATCTCTTAAATCAGGTGGTTTCATGAATATGGGATAATAAAGAAAGGGTATAGGAAACTCTACTTCTAATTTAACAATGTTGTTGTTGTATGCCATCCAGTTCGACTGCAACTCATGGTAGCTCTATGTACAATAGTTCTGAACCTCACCCTATCTTGATCCAATGTCATGGTCTCTGACAAAACTGCCCTCATTGCCCAATCACTGCGTCAAACCATCTCATATGAGGTCATCCTCTTGCACTGTTCTTCCACACTTTCAAGTGTGGCGACCTTCTCCAAGGACTTGTCTCTCTTGGCTACCTACCCAAAGTGTGTGAGGTGGAGCTTAAAAAAAAAAAGGCAGAATTTTCCAGTAGACTTCCAAGGTTGTCATGCATGTGGAAGCAGACTCTTTACATCTTTCTCCTGTCGAGTGGCTGGGATTGAACCACTAGCCTTTCAATTAGCGGTCAAAACTCCTAGGGGAGATATCTTCTTACTTATTGCCATCCTGCTGGACCTGACTCATTGTTGACCCTGTGGTGGGTTTCTGAGGCTATAATTGCACAAGAGGAGACTTCCCACCTTTCTCCTTTGCATCCACTGGGAGGTTCATCCCACCGGAGGGGTACAGCCTATGGGATAGCAGCACAACCTCTGATGGACTATGCAATGAGAGACTGGCTAAGTCACTGCAGAAATCCAAGCAAGGAATCTGTAGCTTGAATCGAGGAAGTTATTATATTACAAACAAATGGATTAAATGAAGGCATGGTTTAGGAATAGAGTTAAGAGTGTTTACTGATCAATGTGTATGTTGGGGATGAAGAATAAAGCAGATAGGTAGAAGATTCTGTGAGTAGAAATAGATGGCAGATAACTGTAGTTTATTCTGAATAACGCTTCATTTGAGTTGAGTTACCTATTTGAAAGATTACTTTCTAAGGCTATATTGTTGGGTCACTGTGATTTGGAACCAACTCTGTAGAATTTAACGTTAGTAAAATACTCTTTTAGCTCTTCTTTACATCCATCACTAATGATATGCCTTTTCTATGTGGTTATCAAACAGAAAATGAAATCTATTTTCATGGAGCCAATTCCAACTCCCAGCAACTCTCTATCTAGTTTCTGAGCCTGTAGGTCTTAACAAGAGAAGACTACCTCAGCTTTCTACTATAGGTCAGTAACTGGTAGATTCATTCTACCAAACATTGTGTTAGCAGCCCAGCACGTAGTTTGCTATACCACCAGACCTTCTTACTTTGTTATCAGAAAGTGACAGATTGAAGGAAGGAATATACCACCCTACGAGAAATAAGGAAGAAATGCCCTCTTGCAAACCAGAGACTCCACTTTAGTATTATACCTGGATTAAAAATGACTAAAAATATTAAGGCACAGATCAGAGATGGTTTTGAGCTGTCTCTACTTGTCAATCTAACTCAATTATTGATAGAACTAAAGTATTTATTTACATGAATTAAATGAAAAGCCTGAATATCATTTTGATTTTTTGAAACCCAAAATATTTTACTTTAGCGTCAAATCATCACAAGTGGCTAATAGCACTAATAACATCAAAATAGAAAAAGCAGTAGATGAGTTGTCAAGCCAAGGTGCCTCACACCAGGGGTAGATAAAATGCAATTAGCAGTAATAAAGATAAAAAAAAAAAACAAACCCAACCCCTGCACAATACTGTTAAGGGAAACTCAGAATTAATTAAAAAAGTGGATGTGACCTGATCTTTTCTTCCCATTTCCAAAATCTATTCCATTTTCCCCAAGCAGGCAAGAAATAAGGGCAAGTTCAAAGTGCAGAGTTCCACACACATAATTAGTTTAAGAAGGGATTGATGGCAACCCGGAAAAACTACAGTGAGACTTAAATTATAGGGATTCAGAGAGTTATTTGAGTAACCACAAAGAAATAGATCTAGCCCCACATAAAGAGTGGTGATGGGAAACATGGATCATGGTGAAGGTAGTCAGGGAAGCCAAGCAGAAATAAGTTCCTAGGAAGAGAGAAATATATATATATGCATATATATATACATATATATATATACATATATATATATATATATATATATATTTATATATTTATATTTTATATACATTATATAATATTTTTATATATATTATATATTTTATATATTTTTTTTGAGAGAGAGAAAGAGAGTGCACTAGATATAGATCTATAGATATATATCTATATTATATAAAATATATTACACATATACACATGCATATACATGTACATATATATAAATTGTTGTTAACATATTTATACAAGAGTATCTAAGGACAATATTGTTTTGTCCTGAGGGAATAAAATAAAACCCCTCTAATTCATTGGTATTAAGTCACCTGCCTCCATTGGGCTTCTGTGAATGTAAATCACATTGGAAAAGGGTCCCCTGACGCTGTGGATGAATTAGAACTGGTAGAGAGGCACTGCCTTTGTGTTAGCTGCTAAGCTTCCTAAAAAGTCTACACCACCAAAACTCCCAGAAACAATAGAAGTAAGAAATATCTGACATGAATAATTTTTAAAGGTTTATGATGAGCAATTTTTTACTTAAGTGACTGGTTCAATTTTTTTTGCATTTCGGTTTCCATTCTTGCAGCTCTGTCCTCGCCAGTGTATCATTTATCTAGGGATACATTTTTTTTAATGATAATTATATCTGATTATACAAAGTATACAATCCCACCAGGAGCTTGAACATTTTTTACTGTGCAGAAAAGAATGAAAGAAACACATTTTGAAAGAAAGATAGAGTAAAAAATGTTTCATCTCTTTTATATTGAAAGGATGGGCAGTTGCCTTTTGTGCTGTTAAATGTGTCTGAAAACTCACTGATGGGTCGGTTCTGACTTGACACAATAGCAACACATATTAGAAGGAGTTTAGGGTATGAAATGTCTTTTTTCATCTTGATCCAAGTGGAAAATATATTTCAAAGTTCTATTGAATCAGAAATCAGCTCCGAACTGACCTCCTACCAGGTTTTCAAAGGCCGTAAATCATGCAGGAGGAGATTAGGTGCTCTTCCTCTGTGGAACGGCTGGTGGATTCAAACCTCATGTCTTTGGGTTGGTAGCACGGCTCCTTAACACAAAGCATTGAGATGTCAATTCCAAAGGTAATTTTATTCTGACACAACTATTTTTTTGAGCCTAGTATGTGTGGACACGGAAATACCATTTTATAAAAGGTACAATTCATAAATTATATCCCTGTGCATTAACACAAGTAATATAAGCTCATAAATTTGCATTTTCATGTTTCATATGTGGAGAATTTTTAATTGACTCACCAATCAAGGACTGATCCCTTGGCTCTAACCAGATCTAGATAAACAAATAATCATTAAAAGTGACTCACCCACACATCTCACAGACAACACTACTAATGTGTCAGCAAATTTTGAAATAAAACCATTAGCAATGCAAATCTACTTACTTATGGCTTACGTTAAGCAGAATAAACAAAAACTTGACTCTCTTGAGAACAGCAGCCCTCCAGAACTCTACTTTAATGACTCTGAAGTACTAAAGACCTAGTTATCAAAATTCTTGATGGGTTCCTCACAGTAGATCAGGATTTATCTTCTCTGTAATGCGTGTGTGTGAGTGTGTGTGTGTGTGTGTTTGCATGAGTGCATGCACACTTACACACGTGCAAGATGATTGGGTTGTGTTTTTATTTCTTCTTTTTGCCTCTACTGTTCTTCTTGTTGTTGTTATGTGCCATTGAGTTGCTTGCTACTCATAGCAACCCTATGTGCAGCAGCCCTAAACCCTGCTCTATCCTGTGCCAATCGCATTGCCTCTGACACACCCATCCTGATTACCCCAGTCACTGAATCAATCCACCTCATAGACAGTCTTCCCCTCCTGCGCTGCCCCTCTACCCTACCAAGCATGATGTCCCTCTCCAAGGACCTGTCTCTCCTTGCAACATGTCCAAAGTATGTCAGATGAAGCCCCCTAATCCTTGCCTCCAAAGAGTAGCCTGGTTGAACCCTCTCCGGGATGAGTCTGTTTGTTTTCTTGGAGTCCATGGTACCCTCAGTACTCTTCTCCAGCACCACAACTCAAAGGCACCAATTCTCCTTCTATCCTCCCTAGTCATTGTCCAACTCTCTGATGCATAACAAGTGATTGCAAAGACCATGGCCTTTATCAGGAGCACCTTAGTCTCCAGAGAGACACCGTTGCTCTTGAGTACTTTAGAGAGGCCCCTAACAGCCGACTTTCCCATCGCAATACGCTTTTTGATTTCCTGACTGCTGGTGCCAAGAGTGTTGTCCGTGGAGCCGAGCAAACTGAAGCTGTGAACAATCTCAATCTCTTTGCCATCCATCCTGATGCTACCAATTGGCCCAGTGGTGAGAATCTTCGTCTTCTTGACATTGAGCCTCAGTCCATATTGAAGGTTGAAGTCCTTGACCCTCTGCAGCAAGTGCATGAGGTCCTCCTCAGTTTCAGCAAGCAGTATTAAAAAAAACAAAACAAAACAAGAAAAAACAAACTTATTGCACTTGACTCAAAGCCAACTGATAGTTAATCCATCAGTGGGGTTTTTAGTTTATCAATTACACTGGAGGAGATTGCCCATCTTTTATCTAAGGAACTCCTGGTTTGTTCGGACTCCCACAGAGACACAACCTTTTGGCTAGCAGTGCAACGCCACATGAATTGTTCTCAAGATCTAGACCTTATTTCATATAACATGCAGTTTAGTGACAGTGAGTCAATTAAAACTCTGCGAGATCCCATAAACAATAGATTGGAACCTTTTCCCATCCTGTGCCATCATCACAATTTCTGATGCACTTGACCACACTACTGCAGTCATCCCTTTCCATAGAGTAGTTCCTGTTTACAACATATCCAAAGTATGTGAGAGGAAGTTTCACCGCCCTTTCCTCTAGGGAGCTCCCTGGTTGCATGTCTCCCAGGAGAGACTTTTTTGTTTGTTCAGCCATCAGTGGGATATTCAGTCCTCTTGTTTCACACCACAACTCAAAGTCATCAATCTTACAAAATATCATATACCACAGTTGGCTATTTGCTTGCCCCTCCTTTTACATGTAGTGAGATCTGGTGATGCAGTCTGTTACACTGCTAACTGAAGAGAGGAGGTTTCCAACTGCTCTGAGAGAAAAAGATGTACAGTTTCCTCTGTTATTTTTTTTGTGGTTATTGGTGTGTACTATCGAGTTGAAACCATCTGTGGGTTTTCAGAGGCAGTTAATTGCATTTGAGGAGATTATCTCTCTTTCTCCTCAAGAGCTGCTGATGGATTTGAACCAGGTACCTTTGCTTAGGTAATTAAATGTCTTACCATTAAGCCACCAGAGTTCCCTGTTGTTTAGAGCCACAGAAACTGTGAGTGGGAACTGACATGACAGTAGTGTGTATATTTTTCTTGAGTGTAAGAATTGTCAACTGTGACTTACTTGTGTGTCTCTCTTAAATTACTATTTTGTGCCTAAGCATTATGTCTGGCACATAGCATCTGTGATTTAATAAATTGATTTACAATTAAAAAACACTCTGTACAAATATTTGTGTAAACACACAAATGTTTATAAAGTAGCTAGAAGAATGACAGAATCAGCAGTGACCCTTTCTGTCAGATTATTTTTAAAGATAAGAAAGGAAGGTAGGAAGGGAAGAGGAAGAAAAAATGAAAGAAAACCCTGTATTAGGGAGAATGAACAAGGAGAGTAATTTGACTTAAAAAAATTATTGCTGAGTATAGGCCCCAGTAGTAAAGATGAAAATCAGCATTTTCTCCACCATTTCCCTACATCTTCACCACCTTACCCTACCATTTTTAGATGCTACTTTCTTTGCTTAGTAAATGCCAGTGTCTATAATTGAGGCCAGGATAAGGTCCATTGATGTAACAAACTATTAGCTGGAAACAGCCGTGCTGTCAATGAGATATATTGCAGACCGTCAATTCATCCTGGGGTTACAAAAAAACCCAGTGCCCTAATACACAGTAATGACTGTAAGACCATTGATATACAATCCCTTGCCAGCAATTCACTTTAATATGGAAATAATCATCCAATCTCAATCAAACAGCTGTTTTAAAGCTACAGCACGTCTATCGTTCATCTTCTCACCTGCATGCATAGATTTGATAGAAGTGGTTATCTCTGTGATCACTTTTATCTCTGAAATTGAATTAGCAGGCTGCACATCACACACTAACTATAGATAGCCATTCTAATCCCCGCTAGCCCCAATACAGATAACTTTATGACATGGCGCAGGGGTTGGGAAGCAAAGAGGAAGAGAATTTAAAGGATGTAATCAGATAATATCCTGGAGGGAAAAAGAAAATCCCTAAACAAAGCTGCATATAACTGGCTTGTGCAATGGACTAGTAGAATTATAAATTGACATTGCCTTAGAAATAAAAGTAATACTTTCAGATAAGAAGTTTGTAAGGCAGCAAGGCCAATAAGTTTATATGCCTTGAAGGAGATCTTAATTTTAAATCTATAGTTATTAAATTTGGACTGCTGATATTTCATTTATTGTGTTTTGCTACTAATACCATCAAAGCAAAACTATGATAAGGCATATGGGCTGTTGATAGTTTAAAGGCCATTTACCACCAATGTACTTCAGATATTAGAAATAGCAGAAGATAGTTGTTATATTAGTACTTAAAAATATTATTACTAGGTCCTTTTTATAGTTATACATTTACAATTTAGAACTTAAAAAAGGATATACTTACATGATAAAAATGCTTTCACGTGTGTGTGTGTGGGGGTGGGGGGGCATTCCTGGATGCTAGAGATACTCAAATCAATCTAGAAACATCTCAGAAAAGACTTGACAAGAATTTTGTCTAACACCATTTTCCTCTGAGAATCATTTGATCACCAGGATGTGATCAAATTATTCTTAGTGGTGCAGTGTGTTACATCCTGGAATGTTAAAGGCGAGTAGCTTGAACCCACTAGCTGCTCGTTGGATAGAAGATGGGCATTATTCTCCCCTTTAATATTTGTAGTCTTCCTCACCCAGCTGGGCTCACCATTGACTCAACAGCTGTGAGTTTGAATGAGTGGCAGTTGAGATTTTTGAAAGTTATATGTAGGTTGTCACATAGGCAGTGGCATAGTTGTTGCTGTTAGATGCCCTCGAGTTGATGACAAATCATTGCGACTCTTGAAACAACAGTTCTGATCCTACCCTATGCTGCCCCATCCTTACAATCTCTGAAATGGCCAGGCCCATGGTGCTATTCACAGTGTCAATCCATTTCAGTGATTTTCCTCTCTTTTGTTGACATCTCAAGTTTCCCAGGATGAGAACTTATTGTCGACTGTCTTCAAGTCGAGCACAGCACATAGTAACTCTATGAACAAAAGGCCCGAAGCCCCTCTACAACAGTTGACATTTATCGAAGTTTATAGAGTTTCCTGAGGCATGTTGTTTAAGAAGTGGATGCTACTCCTGCTTCTAAATCTATCATTGCTGTTATGTTATTATTGTATGTTATTGTTGAGTCACCTGTGTTGCATAGCGACCATATGTACAACAGCTGTGAACCCTTCCCTGGCCTGGGCCAGTTTCACTAATTCTGACACACCAACTCCCATTGCCTCAGTCACTGTATCAATCCATCTCATCGGGTTCTTTCTCTCCTGTGTTTTCTATCCACCCTTCCAAGCATGATGTCCTTCTCCAGGGACTGATTTCTCCTAGCTGTGTGTCCAAAGTAAGTGAGACGGAACTTCAAAATCATAGCCTCCAAGGAGAGACTTGGTTTCACCCTCTCCAAGACAGACTTATTTGTTTTCCTGGCAATCTATGGTATGTTTAAGACTCTTCTCCAGCACCACAACTCGAAGGCACCTATTCTTCTTCTGTCATCCTTAGTCACTGTCCAACTCTCTGAAGTATAACAAGTAATTGAGAAGACCATGGCCTAGATTAGGCACACCTTTGTGTCTAGACTGACATCATTCCTCTTTAGCACTCTGGAGAGGTCCATGAAAAAAGATTTTCCCAATGCAATTAATCTTTTGTTTTCCTGACTGCTGGTATTAAGAGTGTAGATTGTGGATCCGAGCAAGCTGTAATTGCTAACAACCTTAATCTCTTCTTCATCTATTATGGTGCTGCCAATAGGCCTAGTGGTGAGAATATTTGTCTTCCTGATGTTGAACCTCAATCCATTTTTAAGACTAAAATCCTTGACCTTGTACAGCAAGTGCTTCAGGTCTTCTTCAGTTTCAGCAAGCAAAGTTGTGTCACCTGCATATCGTAGGTTGTTAATGAGTCTTCAATTTTGATGCCACACTCCTCCTCATAAAACCCTGTCTCCGAATGAACTGTTCTGCATACAGGTTGAAAAGGTATGGTGACAAGATGCATCCCTCACACACTCCTTTCCTGATTTTTGAACCATCCAATGTTTCCTTGCTAGGTTCTGATGACTGCTTCTTGTTCCAAGTATAGGTTTCATATGAGCACGATCAAGTTTTCTGAGATTCCTATTTTCCTCAAGGTTAGCCACAATTTATTGTGATCCATGTAGTCAAATGCCTTTGCACAGTCAATGGGACACAGATAGACATTCTTCTGGTACTCTCTGCTCTCTGCCAAGATCTACCTGTCATTGGCAATAATATCCCTAGTACCACAACCTCTTCTAAACCCAGCTTGTATTTCTGGTAGTTCTCTGTCAATGTACTGTTCAAGTCTTTTCTGGATTATCTTTAGCAGGATTTTGCTAGTGATAATAGTGATATTGTTCAATAATTTCCACACTCTGTCAGGTTACCTTTTTTTTTGGAAAGGGAATAAATAGGGATCTCTTCTAGTCAGTTGGCCAAGCAATTATCCTCCATGAGAACTTAGCAGAAGTTAAAAATCAGCCCCACAGCACTTTTCTATTGTATGTATTGTGCTAGGGGAAGTCTAAGAATAATTGAATGTCCATTTTAATAACGTGTATGATATTACACTTTAAAAAGTGACTTTTATTTAAAAGTAAACTTTCTTATACAATATTGGTATTTAGACTGTTGTGCTTTAAATGAAATCACCTTATGAATCAGCATCCTACAACATCTAAGAGACTTGGCACTAAAATAAAAATATAATTTTTTTCATAGCACCTTCCCAGTAGCTGACTGATCTTTAAAAAAAAAAACCATTCACCTATTTCAGGTTGCCTATTATTAACCATGGTCATCAAAGTAGGCTTCCTTTCATCAAATTACTGTCATAACTTACCTGTGTATATTTGTGTTCTAAAACATGGAGAAGCCTTAGATAAACATCCAGTTTCTTATTAATATTTCTTAAAAGACAATCAAGGCCATGAGTAGAATTTTTCTAAAAGAAGGCCCGTCATCGTTCTAACTCATAACATGCCTCCATCTGGCTTCCAAGATAATACGTCATTGGAAGAGGATGGTCCATCTTCTACTCTCAGAACCACTAGTGTATTCGAATGATCAGACCTGTGCAGCCTCTGGCTTCATAGTGCAACTCACTGCAGTCTATATTACTAGAGCTCTCTAGATACTGATTTATACATTCTTAAGGATTGGCTTATGAAGAACAAGTAAATATTGGATATAATAATGCTAAAGGAATGTAAGGAGAACTAATGTAGGGTAGACTGATTTTGAATAGTGACACAGTCAATACTCCTGGAGAAGAGAATTCTATAATGAAGCCCTTGTTTGACCTCAAGGTTATCTGGTTATCTTGCACTTCCCGATTTTCTCTGTCTTCTGGTAGTTATTTGCCATTAGGTTAATTCAAGCTCATAGAGGACTGTACGTATGTATGATGGAATAATAGGACCCCTGTAACATTCTCCAGGCTGTAATCTTTATAAAAGAGAACCTTTATTGTTTAGAGCATAACATGCTGCACTGCTTACTGAAAAGACAGTAGTTCAAATTCATCACTCTGTGATAGAAAGATGGGTCCTCTCATCCCTTAAAGTTGATATCCTTAGAAACCACATGGGATGTCATCATCCAATCAGTCTAGACTCAGTGCAGTGGGTTTAATATTTATGAGAGAAAATTTTCAGACCTTTCTCTAAAGTCTTGGAGTGGGTGTGAACCATCAACCTGTAGGTTAATAGTTGAGCCATAACTTTTGTACCACTGGAACCATTGTAGCAGTTGTTGTGCAACATTAAGTTGAACTGACCCATACCCTCCAGCAGGTTTTCAGAAGGGGTAAATCATAAGGGAGGAGATTGCCCATCTTTCTCTCATAGAGTTGCTTTGGCTTCACAAGAGCTAAGCAGATGATACCTGTGTTTTATTTTCATAATGTGATAATAGAACTGGAAGAAACAACAAATGTTTACTATGAAAAGTAAGTGTATTTTACAGAATGAATGAAATGTATCCTTTATGAGTGTCAGTAACTCAGTCCTCTGAACAAAACTCAGAATGCCTGGAGAATTCAGTAAGCCACCTCTTTTCATTTATTTGAAGAAAAAAATTGGTTCTTGGTTGTTTTGTTTGTTTGTTTTTGTTTTGTTACTGTCAATCTGATCATTAAACCTTCTAAAGGCAAGCTAGTGCTCTTTGTAGTGATTGTTTTTTCTTTTCCTTTCCCTACTTTTAATTTTTTTTATTCTTTTTTTCCTTTCCCTACTTTTAATTTTATGTCTTGCAATATATTTGCATAAAATGACTTCATTATTAGTGATGGTATTTTTTAATGTAAGGTGTTCTTCTAAACAATGCTATCTCAGATTTATTCAACTTTATAATATCTGGCCCGGTTTTAATTGTATTTGGTCAAACATTCTCCTAAGTGGCATAGCACTAATCTATCCATTTGCCATACAGAGGTAACTTGTGGTCACTGTGATGCTGAACACTGTGACACTATTGTGTCAAATGTGATAATGGTTACCCATGGCCGACAGTGTTTGGTGGAGCTCCCTGATTAAAACAAGCTTAGAAGCAGGAGTGGCATCCACTTCTGAAATAGCTTGCCTCTGGAAACCCTATGAATTTGGAGAAATGATGAAAGTTATATAGGAATTCAGGTCTTTCGTTAATAGTGAGAATACCATGGACTGCTAGGAAAACAAACAGATTTGTCCTGGAAAGGGTTAAACCGGGTGGCTCCTTGAAGGCAAGGATTCTGAGGCTCCGTCTAATATACTTTGGACATGTTGTGAGGAGAGACCGGTCCTTAGAGAGGGACATCATGCTTGGGAGGGTGGAGGGACAGCGCAGGAGAGGAAGGCCCTCTATGAGGTGGATTGATTCAGTGACTGGGATAATTGGGATGGGAGTGTCAGAGACAGTGCAATTGGCACAGGACAGAGCGGAGTTTAGAGCTGTTGTACATAGGGTCGCTATGAGTCGCAGGCGACTCGACGGCACATAACAACAACAACAAACAACATGAGTCATCTATGACTTGACAGCTCTTAACAACAAAAACAACAACAACAACAATAGCATATCACCTTAAATCTATTCTCTTCATGTCCAAACCTGAAATTCTGTCACTGAAGCAATTACTACTTTACTTTTCTCCCTTTGGAAGTTTCCCTCCAAGGCACAGTATGATTTTCAGTGTTAGCCTTCAATTTTGCTTCTTGTGCTTATTTCCAATTATGTCTAAATATGAAGACATTTTAAAAAATACCTCTTGTTTTTCATTGTAAATTCTGTCCTTTGCTAATCAAGCTTATTTTCTTTTTAAATATTTTGTTATTCATGTTATGCTTCCTTAAGTTCATATTGATTCTCTTTAAACTATATTAGTAAATGAATCACAAGGGTTTTTTTATCTCTTGTTTTATTTATATAGCAAAACAATTAGTATTCTTTTGCTTTTTTAAATCTCTCTAGCACCAAATTCGTAAACATTTTTAAAACATGCGTCTTTTCTTTAGGGCTTTATGCAAACATTGGGAATTTTATTGGAGTCCTAGAACTTTCTGAGATGTACTCATCAAAAGTTATCACCTCCATTATGAATTCTTTAGAAATGGATCCCAAGAGACAGCTTGGCCTATAGAAAATCAGCCAGGAACAAGTTTAATAAAATAAATTTAATAAATAGATAATAACACGCCCAATTTGTTTTGATGACTGCATGCCTCTGGTGCACCACGGTAACACAGAGCCAAGTGCCTGTTGTTTTCAAAATCTTAAGCAAAGATCTGAAATTAGAACTCAAGAAATGACTTGTAACTTTCCCCCTAACACTTATTTTTCTATAATGCAGTAGTCTTGGTATCATATATAGTGAGAAGTTGAAAGAGCTATGAAATATAGTCAGCTTCTTTCCCCCAGTAATATTCCTTATGATCTTTAAGTTGAAAAGAAGCTTTATCCTACAATCATAGTCATTTTACTTTGGAATTGTATCTATATAACCTTGATGACATAATGTGTCGCATAATGTACTACTCTCTGGAAGGTTAGAAATTCAAATGCACCAGTCTTTTTTTTTATTAAATTTTATTAGTTTTAATGAACATTTACAGAGATTTTGGGGTTTCATTCATTCATTGTTGCACTGTTTTCTCCACCCTCCTCCCCAGTTCGTTCTTCTTCCCCCCCCCCCCCCCATGTCTGTTTTAATTGTCCAATTGCCACAGTGCTTGTCAAAGCCAGTTCTGATTAATCTCCTTTGTCAGTGTGTCCCTTGCCATTCCCTATCACTCCTCCCTGAGAGAGACTTCACCCTGATTCATAAGGAAAAGAGGACAGTGTATTCTCTTAGCTACTTCCTGCTGAAAAGGGACGCTGTGGGTTTCAGGGTGAAGATCTTCTCTCACTACTCTAAAGGGCCCCTTTGGCAGTAGGAAACACATAGACTATTATGGAGATTGATTTTGGAATTTAGATGCACTGTTATCAATTGAAAATGCACCAGTCTTATAATGGTAAAAAGATGGTCATTTTCCTGCCATAAAGATTTACACCCTTGGAAAGCCAGTGGAGGGTCAATATGATTTGGAATAGATTTGATGGCAGTAGGCTTGGGTTTATATCCATATCTGTCTTTCTTTCTATATATCTTTAAACCCTCTTTGTTAACGTTTTAATGAAAATAGTATATTTCCATATACATGGACTTTTGATGATTTAGTTTAGTGGCAGGAAGCTGCACTGTAATCCCAAATCTCATGGTTCAAATCCACCAGCTGCTGCATGGGAGAAAGATGAGAAATCTAATCCCATGCAATCAAGTACCTCTGGAAACCCATTGGAGGGTCAGGTGTTGGTCGGTTACTACAGTAGTACAAAATAGCAACATAGCATTTGACTTACAAGATTAGTATTTGTGATATATATGAGCACAGAGAGTCCTGGTGTCCTAGTCCATAGGGTGTTGCACTTTTAACCCAGAGGTGGTCCTCGGTAGTGATTTGAATCTTGAACCCACCAACAGCACTAGAGGAGGAAGATGGACTGTCTCCTCCATGTGGAATTTACAGCCTATGAAAAGCTGCTGCAGGAACTGTTATTCTCAGTAAGTATATGACTATAATCTCACTAACGTGGAAATTTGTATTTAGAGGCTAAACTGTTTTATTTTTCAAATGATATTTCATAATTACATCAAATTATTTCATTATTATATAACAGTATAATAAAATTTCCTGCAAATGCATAGTCTTTAGAAAGATGTATGTGAGGACTAAATGACTTCTTTTCCTCAACGATTACTAATGACATTTCAGTTATTACTTAAAGGAACTAAAAAACATGATATATTTACAATGCTGTACAAACTGCTGATTTTATACACACACATACACACACACACACGTTTATATAATGTATATATACATAGCTGTACAGAGGTAATTTGTGTGTGCTGTGATGCTCAACACTGTGATACTGGTGTGTCAAATGTGATAATGTTCACCCATGGTGGACAGTGTTTGGTGGAGCTCCCTGATTAATAGAGGCATGGAAGGAGGAGTGACACTTCGAAAATAGCTTGCCTCCAGAAGCCCTATGAACTTGGAGAAACAATCAAAGTTATTCGAGTGTTCAGGTCTTTCATTAATAGGGTCGCTATGCATCATCTATGACTCAAAGGCACTTAACAGCAAAAACAACAATATATAATGTATAGACATTTTACATATCTTAACTTCAAAAGTCATCACAGTAATTCACACAGTATTACTGTGTGTACCATTGAGTCAGTACTGACCCATAATTTTCCCTCCATAGAGTTTTCAGAGGCAGTTTTCACTCGGAAGGAGATTGCCCATCCTTCTCCCACAGAGCAGCTAGTAGATTTGAACCATTGGCCTTTCTAGATTGCAGTGCATTTTCTCACCACTTGACCACCAATGCTCCCATTTTATACAGTAGGAAGTATACATTTCCCCCTTTTCTACATGACCAGAATGAAATAAATAAATTATGCAACTCGATGCAGATTACGAAGATTGCTAATGAAGAGGCCAAGATTAAAACCCAGACAAGTTAGCTTCATTACTCTTGTTATTAACTACTAGTTTCTGTTAGCCTCTTCAGTATAACACATTTTAGCATATATCTTTCTCTCTTCACTACTATTGTCACAGGAACCTCAGGGATTCAAATTTACTTCATCTGGATATCTTGAGTTCTGTGTTTTGTTTATTTTCCCCACAAGCTTGCAGAACAGAATATTTCCCATCATTCTTTTGATTAAAAGTAGGCCACCAATAAGATTCACTGCATAGAGCTTTCATTAAGCTTAAGTGCTTTAAATATTTTGGGGGAAAAAAAAACATGTAAAAACAGTCATAAACATTTGGCGAACTTCAGTATTATTATTTTATTATTATGTAAGTGCCTCCGCTGGACATAGTATCCCACTGGGTAACATCTTCTAATAATATTCTTTTGGAAGTCATATTTAAAAAGTTATATAATTTGCCTTTTGGACTAGAATAAAGATATGGCAGTAGTAAGTCATACAGGAGTTGATTGCTGATCTTTCTCCCTTAGAGAAAATGGTGAATTTGTTGCATCATTAGTTGATTTTAATCTGGGGTATGATCTTATCTTACAGAAAACTTGAAATTATATAGGGATTTTTTAAAATTTCTTAAGGGACATTGTTACAATGCTTTAAGCTAATGTATGCTAAATGTATGCTGTACAGAGGTAACTTGTGGTTGCTGTGATGCTGAAGCCTGTGACAGTGATGTGCCAATCGTGGTAATGGGCACTCATGGTGGACAGTGTTGGCTGAAGCTTCCCAACTAAATCAAGCCTGGAAGCAGGAGCGGCATCCACTTCCGAAATGGCTTGCCTCCGGAAACTCTATGTACGAACAGTGCTCAGGCTGTTCGTTCATAGGGTCGCTATGAGTCATCTATGACTTGAGGGCGCCAAACAACAACAACATGCTAAATCAGTTCCTGTCATTACATAAATTCCATCAAAATTAAATATCTGAGGAAGTAAATCAAGAAGAGGTGTGGATAATTATCTAATCAACTGAAATTTATTTTTCATAGATGTTAGAATAAAGTCTTAAAATAACAGTTTTGTAAGTTATGATAATTATTCTCAATGTAAAATTTAGGAAAAGAGTGAAAATTCCTCTACGGTTAAGTTTTAGGATACAATTTGTACCTGATGTCAATACAGTTTGTCACCCAATATTAATATTTTTGGTTGCTTGCTTTCTCAGCCTCCACTTTTGTATTCTCTTTTCTACTACCTTTTTCTCCCTGCACAAAAAGAAAGAAGAAGAAGAAAAAAACAACTTTTCTTTATTTGAGTACAAATAGTCTTGTTAACTTTGGGAGAAGTTTTAGTTCTGATCTTGAGATATGAAGTCATTGTTGTTAGTTGTTATCAAGATCAAACTCACAGCTGCCCATAGGGTCCAGAATTATGAGTTCTCCAGACATTTCCAATGAGTGTGAACTTTCAGAAACAGAGTATTCAATTTTTCTAGAGACGCCTCTAGGTGGATTTAAACATCTACCATCTTGGGAAAAGGGTAATGTCCAAATCAAATTAATAAACACACAAGAAGAGCTATACGCAAGGCAAATGAAATACATATCAAGCTGATGTTTTAGGAGGACTGATAGCCAGAGAAAGAAACGAACATACTTTGGACATGTTGTGAGGAGGGAGAGGTCCTTGGAGAAGGACATCATGCTTGGGAGGGTGGAGGGACAGCGCAGGAGGGGAAGGCCCTCTATGAGGTGGATTGATTCAGTGACTGGGGTAATCGGGATGGGTGTGTCAGAGGCAGTGTGATTGGCACAGGACAGAGCGGAGTTTAGGGCTGTTGTACATAGGGTCGCTATGAGTCGCAGGCGACTCGACGGCACATAACAACAACAACAACATAATTTAATATTTCTTGGAAATATTACACTTTTTGTATAAGGTCATTGAATGATGTTAATTCCAAGTAGATGCTACAGAATTTATTTTTAGAGAAGTAAATTAAAGTGCCATGCCCTCTGGACTGAGTGCCTGCTTGATCAAACCTAATGTTCTAACAGTGTTATTCACCACAGGTAGGCCCTGAGAGGCTGGCTTAACAGTTCTGGATAGATTTTACACAGCTGCCTAGGAAGGAGTGGCCTTTCATTGTTGCAGTAACAAAATTTTACTGGCTAAGGCCTAGTAGAAATTTTGTATGGACCTTTTTTTTTTTTAATGGGATCAATTTTTCAAAGGGAAGCGGGGTAGCTGTGGTGGTATAGTTTCACTACTCACACAATTACCATGACTCACTGGCAGTTAAAATCCACCAGCTTGTTCCATAGGAGAATACCCAAGCTAGAGTCTGCTTTGGGTTGGTTCCAGTGCAATTGCAATGGGAAATTTAGTTGTTGTTGTTGTTGTTGTTAAGTACCATCGGGTTGAATATGACCCATAGCGACTCTGTGAACAACAGATCTGAATCCTGTCTGATCTTAGGCCCTCCTCACACTTCCTGGTGCATTAGAACCCATTGCAGCAGTCACCGTGTCAGTATACCTTGCCAAGGGTCTTTCTCTCCTTCAACGACCTTCTATCTTTCCAATCATCATAGCCCTCCTACATGCCTGAAATGTGTGAGGTGAAGCCTCATCATTTTTGCCTCCAAATATCACTCTGGCTGCACCCTCTCCAAGATGTATTTGTTCTTTTGGCTATCCATGAGATGTTCAGTGCTCTTTTCCAACACCACAGCTCAAAGACATCAATTCTTCTGTCATCTTTATTCGCTGTCCAGCTCTTAGATACATAAGCAAGTGATCTGAAAGACCATGGCCTGAGTCAGACACGCTTTAGTCCTCAAACTGACATTATTACTCCTCAGTGATTTGGAGAGGTTCCTAACTGCAAACTTTCCCAGTGCCGTACCTTATCTGATTTCCTGCCTGCTGGTACCGAGGGTGTTAATTTTGGATCCAAGAAAGATGAAGTTATTGATAGTTACAATCTTTTCTCCATCTATCACTATGCTGCGTATAGATCCAGTGTTAAGAATCTTACTTTCTTGACACTGAGATGCAATTCGTATTGCAGGCTGTATTCTTTGATCATATGTAACAAATGCTTCAAGCTCTCCTTTCTTTTAGCAAATAAGGTTGTGTCATCTGCGTAACACAGGTTATTGATGAGTCTCCCTCTGATGTTGATGCTAAACTCCTCTTCATAGACTCCATAATTTTTAATAATTTGCTCAGCATATAGATTTATAGGTATGGAGAGAGAGAATACAACCCTGACACACACTCCCTTCTTAATTTTAAACCATATAGTGTTCCCTTGTTCTGTTTGCACAACAGTCTTCTGATCTACGTATAGGTTTTGTATGATTAAGTGCTCTGGGATTCCCATTCTTCTCAGTGTTAGTAGCCACAACTTGTTATGATCCACACAGTCAAATCAAAAGCCTTTGCGTAGTTAACAAAGCATGAACTGGCGTTCTTCTGGTATTCTTTACTTTCTGCCAGGATCCATCTAACATCAGCAGTGATATCCTTAGTGCCGTGGCCACTTCTAAATCCTGCTTGAACTTCTGGAAGTTCTCCATCTATGTATTATTCTAGCCATTTTTGAATGGTCTTCATTATTTTGCTTGCTTATGATATTAATGATATTGTTCAGTAGTTTCCACACTCTGTTGAATCACCATTCTTGATAATGGAAATATGGGCCTTTCCCGTCTGTTGACCAGAGAACTGTCCTCCATATTTCTTGGCATAGATTGGGGAACACATTCAGGGCTGAATATGCTAATTGAAACAAGTTAATTGGTATCCCATTAATTCCCGGGGCCTTATTTACTGCTAATGCCTGTCATAGAGCTTCGGCTTTCTCCTTCATTACCTTCATTACTCCTGTTCATATGTAGAAACATAGGCTGATTTAAACTTGGTTTTCTTCAACCAACCAACCAAAAACCAAACCCAACCCCACTATGACTTCAGAACAGTTGAAAAACTCAGCCAACAAAATTTACACAAAAGACTCATTTGTTTACAATATGAGTAAAATAAGAAAAGAAAAAGAGATGGTGATACTCTCCAACCTCTCAAACTCCTTAAAAGTGGTGTGCAATCTTTAAATATATCCTTGAGTTTTACAAAGAATACTATTCTTAAATATTACTAGTCCCTACATGGCTAAATATGTGCTGGAACTTTTTCTTAAAAAATGTTACATGGTATCTTCAAACATTAATTTTATGAATGTGCATTTATTTATTTATTTATTGTTGATTAAAAATTGAAACACAAAATGAGTTTAGTTCCAGACTCAAAAGTGATCAAGATATGTAGTTGAGGAGGGGAGGAGTTTGGGGTTTCTACCAATTTCTATTACACCAAAATCCTCATATAAATTGATGTGTTTTTTAAAATAATTGTATTTATATTGAAATTGAAAAAATTATTGCTATTTATATTCAAGAGACTTCAAATTCAGCCATATTTGTAGTAGCAAATGATAACCAGTTTTCATTATTATTTCAAAATTTTACTTTCAGTTAAACAAACTCTGAAACTGAAGGAGTAAAGTTAAAAAAAATAATTCTTCATTTTAAAAATACAAAGTCACAACTTTTGTAAACTTTTCTAACTGTTCATAACAATGAAATCAAATAAATAGCTAGATGCATGGCCATAGGGTTGATTGAAACACTTGACAACTTTCTCTCAGGTTTCTCAAATTCTTTATAGGAAGTAGTGTCACTGGTGGATTAGAACTGCCGGCCTTTTAGATGGCAGCCCAGCACAGAAAGCACTGTGTCTCCCAGGGCTCCATCATGATTCTAAAGTTCCTACAAAGCCATTCAAAACTAAAAATAAATTGTTGTTCATTACATTGCTTCTTACTAATTTTTGACACAGAGTTTATCAGAGCATGTATCAATTCCCTACTGCCCCTTGTGTGTAAATGAGTTAACAGTAAACAGTCTTCACTGAAAGAAATTTCCTAGCTTGATTTTTTTTTAAAATGAAAGGGAGAGTATTAGTAGCTTTAGTCAATCTTTCATTTATGTTTAGAGTAACAATTTATCAGAAAATGTTTGCTCTGAAATTTCCATAACAAAGAGTTAAACCGACTGTCTGGTATTGTCCATTTTACTGGCATCCTGATATTTAATTTTGGTATATAAGCCATTGCTTACTTTTCCTTTTGCTTTGTACCCTGTTGTATATAATACAGATCACATTATTATTGTTTATTCACTTATTCATGTGCCAGATGTCAATTAAGTACTGTGGCTGCTGATAATGAACAAATTATTCCATTATTAACAAAAAGAGTCTACAGTACAAACCCTTCATCTCCTCTGGGGAAAGACGTGGCAGTCTGCTCTGTGAAGATTTACAGCTTTTGAAACCCATTAGGTCTTCTACTCTGTCTTTTAAAGTCCTTATAAGTTGGAATCTACTCAATGCCAGTGGGTTTATGGATTAGGCATGATATTAAAATCTGATGTTGTGGCAGTGACTAAATATGACCAGATGCCTGCGTACAGAATGTTAAATTCTAGAACTAGCAAGGGAGACCAGACAATACAGAAACAAGTAGGCAAACAAGAGTTTGTTTTAGAGCAACAACCACTAGACAAATAACAAGAATTGATAGAAGTTTAATGTGCCTAGCTAATTAGGTTGAGAGATCAAGAAAGACTTTTCTCTCAGAGAAGATGACATTTAGGCAGTAAACTGAATGGGGAGGGGGGAAGAATGATCTTGTGATGGTACAGAGCAGTGAGCACCTGTCAACTAAGAGAATACCAACTGAATGGTTTCAGTAAGCAGATGTGAACCTCTACATGGTAATCACAGCTGGAAGCCAAGTTACGAGACCAACTGAGTGCAAGAGATAGATATTCCCATTTCCAATAAAGATGGTCCAGCAGATTGTGGAAATTACCAGACAATATCATTAATTTCCGATGCAGACAAATTTTGCTGAAAATTATTCTTTTTTTTTAAAAAGGACTAGAACAGTACACTGACAGGGAACTTCCAGAAATTCAACCTGGATTCACAGGAGTCAGTGGAATGAAGGTGTCATTGCTGATGTGAGATGTATCTTGACTGAAAGCAAAGATGTTTAATTGTACTTTGCTGATTATACAAAGGTTTTTACTGTGTGGGCCATAACAAATTCTAATGTTGAGAATAATGGAAATCTAGAGCACTTAATTGTGCTCATGTGAAATTTATACATAAACTAAGAATCAGAAGAACAAGGGAACGCTGCCTGGCTTAAAATCAAGACAAGTGTGCATCTAAGTCATATCCTTTCTTCATACCTATTCAGTCTGTCTGCAGAGCAGATCATTCCAGAAACTGGACTATATGAAGAATATGGCATCAGGATTGGAGAAAGATTTATCAACAACCTGCATTTTGCAGATAGCACAAATTGACTTGCAGAAACGTGAAGCAGAGGTGAAGCTACAGATGCCCAGAGATTGTTGTGTAGTTGGCTGTGACTAATAGTGACCCTATATACAATAGCCCTGAACTTTGCCCTTTCTTGAATCAATTTCATTGTCTCCAAATATGTTTTGATGGGAGTGCAACTTGTGAACTACTTAGAGGCAATGCTGGCTTCCTTATTTTGGTCATATTCTCAGAAGGAACCAGTTTTTATAGAAAGATATGCTGGGGAAGTTAGAAGGACAGGAAAAGATAGGAAACCTGAAAGGGAGATGAATTGATGCAATTAGTAACACAATGGGCTTGAGCATTGCTGATACCATGAGGATGGTGCAGGATAGGACAAGGTTCAGGTATGCTATGAGTTGTAGTTTGGTTAACTTGAAGTTAAGGGAAAAACGGATTCTGGTTTGTCTTTTGTAATAAAACTGACAAGGTGGTCTTAGAAGGTTAGAAGAAGAAATAATTTGACTTATGCTCATAAATGATACTGAGAGTGGAGTGGAGCTCTGATTAAACAAGCATGGAAGGAGGAGTGGCATCCACTTCCATAACCGCTTGCCTTCGGAAACCCTATGAACCTGGAGAGAGGATGAAAGGCACCCAAGTGTTGAGGACTCTCCTTCATAGGGTTGCTATGAGTCGCCTGCGACTCAACGGCACTTAACAACAACAACATGTATAGGTTTAAAAGGGTCAACTGTTGGGGGAAGGGTTATTTCAACATCAAAAGGCAGTGATGGTTGTGACAGTAATACTTGAGTTATCATTGTACAATAAATTGTATTAAATATTTGTGGAGTGATAGAATGCATTTGAAGAATGTGGGGAATAAGCATGTGGGTCTAAAGCAAACTAAACCCACTACCATCAAGATTTTTGTAGTCTTAGTGATCCTGTATGATAAGATAGAGCTTCCCATAGGATTTCCAAGGCTGTAAATCTTTACAATAGACCTTTTCTCTGATCCTGATCCACATTCCTTTCATAGATTCAAGAAAACAAAAGGTCCTCATCATTGGATCAATAGGCAGCTTTATGAAAAATTGAGACAGGACTGAAGTTTTCAATTATTTTATCTTTCTTGATTTAACAATCAATATCCTTAGTACCAGCATTCAGGAGTTCAGGAGTGAGAAAGGAATGGATGGCATGTAAGGATGGCTGAGTCCGACTACCACCACCTTCATAATGGGTAACTGTCACCAGCGGTAGTATCCATAGCAGCAAATAACTGCTTGATCAGACTTGCCACCACTCATGTTTCTGCACTTCTTTCTACCAATCATTTGGGTCTGATATTCGTTGTTCACTCACAGACTTTACTTACAGTTGTGGGGTTTGTTAAGGAAATCAATGAGTTAGGCAAAGAATATCATCCAGTGCAAGTCCTGATTTAGTCCAGCAGTCTCAAGCCAAATTAACATCAAAACGCAATTTCTAAATGAGTTAAAGTTCTGGTTCAGTTCAGGAGCACAAATCCAAAATGTACAGCAGTGTTTGCCTCAGAGCACTTACAAGTCAGCCTTTCCTTCTGGCAAGAAAAGCCTTTAACTGTGGCCAGGACAAATGCAGAAAGCCTCAGATTTATATCCTGCCACAGTCTGTTCACAGTCTCTCCACCATCATTGTCATTCTGCAGTGTGGAAAGCACTCTTCTTTATATTAGTTCAACAGCTGTTGAAGATTAGCAAGACCATGTGTCTACAGTTAAGATAGCTGGAGACCAGCAGGGGTAATAATGACTAGAAAAACCAACTTTCAGACTACCACCAGAAGGGTTTAACATTGGACAAGTTTATTATCAGGGACCTCTCCAAAATATTGAAGAGAAATGATGTCAATTTAAAGGCTTAGGTGTGCCTGATTGAGATCGTAGTCTTTTCAATCATTAGCTACACATCTGTGAGCTGGAGAGTAAATAAGAATTCCAGAAGAAGAATTGATGCCATTGAATGGTGGTACTGGAGAAGAATGCTGAAAATCCCATGGACTTCTAAAAGAACAAACAGTTATGTCTTGGGGAAGTACAGCCCGCATGTTCCTTGGAAGCAATGATGACAAAGCTTCAGCTCTCATACACTGGGCATGTTGCTAAAAGAGGCTATTCCTTGGAAAAAGGTCAGCTAAAGACAGGAAAATTACAGTGAAATGAACTGACACAGTGACTGCAGCAAAAGGCTCACGTGTGTCAGAGATAATGAGAATGGCACAAGATAAGACCCGGTACAAGTCCATTGGTCATAGAGTCACTAGGAGTTGTACTCAAATCAAAGACAACTAATAGAGGTAAATCTTTAAAACAGCAAACAGTGCATGTGAATTACTGAACTCTTGGTTTTCAATACAAACTTAACCCATTATGCCACAAGGACACTAACTAGATATATATTTCTAATTTTCTCTCCTTCAATATCTATTGTTGTTGTTAGGTACTGTTGAATCAAGTACAACTCACAGTGATTTGACTGTCAAATGCCAGTATCTGTTAGTTAATGTTTGATGAGAAGCTCAAACAAATGAAAACCTCAAATCTAGGTTATTGGAGGTTTTCATCAATATTTGTAATTACAGTATCCTCATGTGTAGAATGAGAGACCTCTGGTGGACTAGAGCGTAAGATTCTGCCTTGCAATCCAAAAGGCACATGGTTCAAACCCACCTACTATTCCTTGGGAGAAGGATAGGCAGTCTCCTTCCATGTGATTAGTGGCTCTGAAAGCCTGCAGGAGGGCACACAACAACATGTGTAGAATCAGGGTCCAGCATTATTAGATGCTTCTGAGGGTTTGCATTGGGTTTTTGAGTTGTTGGGGTGTTTTTTTTTTTCTATTCTAAATTCTTGGAAAGTTCATTCAGTAAAAGTTTGAAGACAAGGAAAGAAGCAGTATCTTATTCGTAAGAGATGAAATGAGAAGAAAAAATCTTTTAGGAGTAAACGGTAAAGTTTACACTGTGAAATATATAAGAATCCGAATAGTTTTTGTTTAAAGTCCATGAAAAAAAAGGGGGGGTCAACTTGATCTTATAATAACATTCATATAATTTTATTGGTTTTTGAAGTGAGACACAAGTTATTTATCTTATGAAGGGTTTTGTGAATACTGTTTGCAGAATACAAACTCTGTAGCCTCTAATTGGGAAATTCTCTTAACATCAGACCATATTGTGGGCACCTGATATATAATGGAAATAGTTTTAAAGTGTGGAACAATCTGCCTTTTTAGAAATACTTAGTTGTTCTGAAAGGGTCTACAGAGCGCAGACTCCTAAACTAACTATACCACAACAGAACTCTAGAAACTCACAAAATACCACCATCATCCAAGAAGACAATTCATAAATATTTTATACATTGAATAGTTTTACTATTGCCTTGTTAAGGCAATGTTTTTGTTGATACCAAATCTATTAAAGAACAATTTTTTTTCCTTCTACACCACATTGTCTAGGACATAAGACATTTTTTTCTTGAATATGGCACCATCAAACTATTTTCTCATGGTTTGTCCTTAATCAGTAGGCGTTGTTGTTATGTGCCATGAGTTGGAGTTGATTCATAGCTGATCCTCCACTTGGTTGTCAGTGGCAGTAAATCATATGAAAAAAGATTTCTCACCTTTCTCCCATAGAGAGACTGCTGTCTTGAGGTGGGCAGTGTTCATACCTTACTAACACTAAGCCAACCAGAGCTTCCTTCAATATTCACTACTAGTGACTAAATACCACACATTGCTTTAATCAAAGTGTGCACTTTAGTATTACTTGTAATTTCTAGGAATTACACAGCCATTCCTATACTTTAAAGAGTGAATTAAACAGCAATCATCTCTCTGATTTTTTAATTGAAAGAGGTTTTTATGAGAAATTTTGTTTTAAACAAATATTTTTTTCTGGTATGGTACTGCATGGTTCAAAATTGGGAAGGGTGTACGCCAGGGATGTGTCCTATCTCCGTACCTTTTCAACCTGT
>NW_006399856.1:8733420-8758589 GCF_000299155.1 Elephantulus edwardii
TTGATTCAGTGACTGGGGTAATTGGGATGGGTGTGTCAGAGGCAATGAGATTGGCAGAGGATAGTACAGGGTTTAGGGCTGTTGTACATAGGGTCGCTATGAGTCGCAAAGGACTCGACGGCACATAACAACAACAACATGGTGAATATTACAATAGATCTCTGGTGACATTCAATGATTTGTTATACATTTACAAAATACAGCTAAGATGATTTTTAAATCGTTCTTAACTCTTACAAGTACCACTAGTTTAAAAAATTACATATAAATGTTCTGACACAGGTGTATTTATCTGGAAAGTGATGCTGCAGAAAAAATAGGAGCTTTAAAATAAGAGAACAAGAGTACATAATTTCACTCAAAGGTGTTTTCTGACAATTTGAGTTATTTTCTAGATTTTCTGAGACTTTGAAGAAAACAAAGCAAATGTGGTTTCAAACAAAAATACTGGCTTAAGAGGAAAAAAGGTAGAGAAATATAGTTTTATTTTGTTCTATATATAATTGAAGTTCTTAGAGCTATTTCTGTTTGATCACTCAGGAGCTACTTTGCTCATTTGTTTAATGAAAAAGATCCTTATCAGAACTCCAAGTGTGTTGCTTCCTGGCTGACAATGTTTCTTGAAGTAGGACTGTATCATAGGGAGAACAAAGAATTGAACTCTGAGATTTTAGCTAGCTATCATCCGGGGCTAGAATTTCATTTCTGCCATCCTCTAATTCTGAGTTAGTTTCTAAGGAGTTGTGGTGTCAGAAAAAGATTTTGGTTACCATACAAAACGGGAACAGAATTTGCCTACCAACCACCAGTCAGTCAGCATTTATAAAAATGTGCAGCCTTACAGTTTGTCTCTCATTCAGGGTCATTGTTTGTTTTAATCCACTCAGTGTCAGTGTTTTTCTGAGTTTTGTTTTTGTTGTGATAGCACTTTGCAGACTACAGAGCATGCCCAAATCCCAGGTTCCCTTCTATGTTGATTCTGTATGACCTCGAGAGTTACTGGGATGGAGAGTACCCACGCAGTTACCTAGGAGACATTGTAGGTTCCATTCAGACCACTGATAAAGGGAATAGAAACCAAGTCACATAACTTATTTATTTCTCAGTACATATGTTGTGTTCACACTAAACTATAGCTTACTAATTGTGCAGTAGCATTATGAAAACAGTTTGTGATACTGTGAAATTTCAAAACCGTGACACAGAGACGTGATGTGAGTATATGCTGTTGGGGAAGAATGGTGCAGATATCTTTGCTTACCAGGTTTGCCACTTATTTTCAATTTGTAAAAAAAAAAATGCAATGCCTCTGAAGCAAAACAAAATAAAATGAAGTTGTTGACAGGTCCTATCTTTTCAACCCTTTGTACAAGATTGAAATCCTGGTCCATTCCTACACCATCCTCCCAACTTCTGCTATGGTTAAACTCTTTACTGCGGTTACTCTGAATTTGACTTACTAGAGGTCTTCCTCTCCTTTACTGACTTTCTCCTTTCCCGTGCCTTATGTCTTGTTCCAAAGACTAACAATAAATCAAAGTGTATGAGATAATGCCTTACCTTGCCTCTAAGATCCCTTCAGCTGCACTTCTAAGACAATTTTTTTTTCTTTTGCTAGTGTGTGGTATATGCAATACTCTTCACCAACACCACAACTCATAGGTAACTATTCTTTTACACTCTTCCTTATGCATTGTCCAAATAGACGCAAAAAGAGCCTCACTTCTTTCACTACTGTTTTCAGTACTGCTGTTTAATTTTTGAAATCTATGCCACCTTCTGATAAGCAATAATTCCATACTTTCTTCATTGTGATTTAGCATTTCCTACTATTATGTCCTACTGCAAAATCAGATTATTTCTGTAACGAAAAGCTTCCCCTTCTTAACATGTTCAAAGACCACTCCCCCACTGCCATTGAGTTGACTCCTGCACATGGCAACAGCCTTCCATCAGGTTTCTGAAGCTGTGAGTCTTTATCGAAGGAGACACCTCACTCAAGGTGCTTTCTTCCTTGGAGCACCCAGGGAAGATGAACCTCTGACAGCACCACAACCTGGAACACACCACATTACCAGAGTGCCTTAGAGATACCACCCAGTTCAAGAGTTATTTGGCATTATTACTTAATTTTACCTTTATATAGTAAAGCTAGTGGAGTTAGTTACCTTAATAATCTTTGCCCACCAGATTCCAACCCGTTAGCACAAATGACTGCAAAATGTGTTTCTAAGCATGGTTGTCAATTTAAAAGTGTGTGGCAGCACGTTAAATTAAGAAATCTACACTGGTTCTTGGCTTAGAGAAGAGCAGATCATGACAGTACTAAATAGTAATGATTTTGGTGATCATAGTTCTGGACACTGCACCCATTACTTTATCTCCACTATTCCAATTGGTTTTCCTAACACTTTTAGGGAGTATCTATAGTTGTTAATTATTTTAGAAAAGAAAAGAAACTGAATGTTGGAGACATCCAATGGTTGCCCAAGGTCATGGTAAATTGTAAGGTCAGAATTCTATTACTTATCGGCTTACAATATATACGTGTTGAGTTGTCTTTGTCCTTAAAAAGAAAGACTATCATTGGAGCTTAGCTCTTTGAAGTGTTTAGTCTAGTAAATGGGTTTTGTAGATGAAGACAGTTGGTGTCAGTGTATAACATAATAAGTTTGAGACTAAGAGCCTGGTTCCTTGGCCTCCTGTTTAGAACTCTTCTCAGTACAGTGCAAATTTTCACCTTTCAAGCTGATTAGACAAAGTAGAGTGCTGAGCAGCTGGAAGTGACACAGAGAAACCCAGCAGGGTGAGAATTGTTAATAGATTTTACTAATTCACCAAACAGTTGTTAAACACTTCCTCCATGCCTGGACCATGATGGTGGTGTATGGAAACAAAGCTTGGTGACAAAATTATCATTCTGAACATAGTTTACAAATGGAGGGTATGCATGTTGTTATTACTAATGTACACAGTGGTCTGTATACATTTATATACTACATGCAGTTATTATGCTTTGGGCATTATAACTAATTTGCATTTTGGAGTTTATTTGCTTTGTTTGTAGACTTTGTTTGGGTCTTGAAGGAACTGAATAAAAATGTTGCATACTCAGTATTTAATGAAGTGTATCTGTGGCTGTTGTTACATAGCATCAAGTTCAGAGCCTTTAATAGCTCACTCTCCAGCTGATTTTCAGAGACTGTAAATCACAAGGGAGGAAATTGCTTCGCTTTTCCCCACAGCGTAACTGGTGAATTTGAACTGCCCGCCTTTGAATTGGCAAGGCAATTCCTTATTCAGTAGGTCACAAGCACTCCCTCAGAGTATATTTAAGTGATGACATTTATGTGAAGTTTTGTATATGAAATAATGATCTAGCTTGTAGGTTTCTTTCTGGTGTAGAATACTGCAGTCATAATAGTCTACCAGGGCTCTTTTGAAGACACCTTTACTCTGGATCACTGTCACACATTTGCTGGTGGATACACATCTTTTCTGAAGCACGTAATAATAGTCTGAGCAGCCAGAGACCAATATTAACAGTACCTGTTCCTGGATGCCTCTATTTGAGACTGCTGGAATATTTTCAGTAGCTGTATCTGCATTGTGAAGGGTTTATTTAGCTCTTGCAATCCAGGGATTTTGTCTTGGGAAAAGAAATTCTTCTTTCTGTATATGTTAAAAAAAAACAAAAAGAAAAACCCAAAACACACCACCTAGAAATAATATTTCTAGGCATTAACCAGCTACAATCTCTCTTCTAAGAAAACCTGGGTTTGGAAGAGAAGAGAATGTTATTGCTTTTGTTTTTCATCTCAAGTACCTTGTTCCCCTACTTGATCTGATAAGATGAGCAGTTCCTTATTTGAAACCTGAAAAATTAAGAATTCAGTTATATATTCAGCCATATTGCTTGTCTCTACATCAGCCTCTGGAGAGTTGTTTGATACATATAGTTATTTTTTTTTTCTCTAGGTTCATGCATTGGGTTCCAAATTGGCCTAGTAACCGAAATATCAGTGGTTTGTGCTATTGGGGGGGTCAATGCTATAGCGGCTGCCCATGGTGGACAATGTTTGGTGGAGCTCCCTGTTTAAGACACGTTTGGAAGCAGGAGTGGCATCTACTTTCTATACAACATGCCTCTGGAGATTCTATGAATTTTGAGAAATGACAATAGTTAGAGAAAGCCTTCAGGCCTTTATGTTTCTAGGGTTGCTATGAACTGTATTTGACTCAATAGCAATCAACAACAATAACAAACAAAAAGCATAATTTATTATACTTCTATTAGACCCTCTCATAGATGATTGAAGAGAAGAGTTTTTTCTCTTTTTTTCTGCTTTGCTTCTGTTTGTGTGTAGGGCCTTATAAATAACTGGAATCTGAAATATAAAGACGATCTCAATTTCATACTCATGTCTGATCTCCGTTTCTTCCCATGGATTAATTTATTTGTTTCTGTGGTGTACATGGGGTGGGGCATGTGGCTTATATATTTCAGTAAAAGGATGTGAAGTAAGAATTCCTTTTAAAGTTTCTGTTGCATAATTAATTTCCATGAAGGAGACAGGTTGAGCCTTAGATGAGTTGACTGAGTCCACGTGACACATAATCATGTCACTATATTGTGACATTGAAAAGAGGTGGACACGAGGAAGGTGCTCAGAAGAAACAAAGTTCTAAACAGGCATAATAGTTAACTATTACTTTGTTTTTATATCTGCTCATTCCCTCGTCTGGTACTGCTTTATCCCTGCTTATGTTTGGTAATGTTTGGCCCTAGTATACAAATATTGAGGACAATAAACTAATGCTAATAGTAATTATATTTATTAGGAGTGCATAACTTAAAATCAATTTTTAATATTTTACAGACATAATTTTCATTACACCTTCAAGAGGAAAGATTAATTCATGTTTTTATTGTTATAAGTACTCATTAAATGTTAGTTAATAATGTTTTCAAAGGACATTAATAAAATAAATTTCCTAAGAAGAGGGAGTTTCACTTCTTCTAGTTCCTAGGTTTATCTTTAATATATTCATATTATCTTATAGTTGAAGATGACCTACAACTGTCAGAAATAAATATGTAAAGGAGGTGACCTTAGCCCAGCTGTCTGTTTTCCCACTACTCAGTCGGATGTCAAGCTCTTGATACCAGTGCCAAGTTGAAAAGGGTCAGGATTGAGCAAAAAGAGGTTGAGTGTACGTCTTGTCATCTGTTATCAAAAAGCTTTTATTTATCACCCATCTGTATTCAGTGCTTAACAAACTAACTGATATAAACATACCCTTTTACCTCTGAGATGTCACAAAACAAGGACAACATAAATATTACACTAATAGCATATTACCTTTCATTAATGTAATGTTGTGAGCTTAGGTAATTTCACACACGTTATATTATATTTTTAGCTGTTAATATGTGGGAAGTAATATATAGGTAGAATGACTTCTCTTGCTCAAAACAAATTTGAGTGTTGAGACTGATTACACCTTTTACGTACCAACAGGGACCGTGAAAATCTAGAGGGAAGAAAAAAAAAGTAAAAGTAGTTATTCTTGATAGAGAAAGAAAGGATAGGATAAAAAAAAGTTCTCTATCCGGTATATGTCACCACTCTGTTTCATAAGTAATTGACTGTGCAGCGCCTTTGTACTTTTAACAAATGAAAAATATGAAATTTTAAATTTTGTAAATAATGTAGTTTATAAGCTATGAAGCAAGATTTCACAATCCCATTTTTCGTTCTTCTCAGTATCTTTACCCCAGATAAGGGCATAAGTTATTGTAGGTTAGTACCACTGAGTTAGAACTTACCCATAGCTGACCCTCCAGCAACTTTTCAGAGGCAGTAAACAGCATGGGAGGAAATTATCCATCTTTCTCTCACAGAGCAGCTGATGAATTCAAATTGCCTACCTTTGCATTGGCAGAACAATTCCTTACCACTAAGCCACCAGAACTCCAGCATGTGTTATAGTTGCATTAAAAGACCCAGAAGCTTTTATGTATAGTACTGAAAAGGAAATATTTTTTGTTTGCAAAAGTAAAGTGGTTTCTTTATAGTATTTCTTATTTTCATTTGCTTTGCCTATTCTCTCATTTATCAAACTTATACTTATCTTCTTTCAGTAATATGAACATACTTGACCACACACATACATACCTTGTGTATGTGACAGAACCACAGTTGAATTCAATCTAGTTTTAAAATTTCTAGGCTTTTCACTAATATCTTATTACTTTAAAAACATATATTCTGTGGATAACGTCTTCTATGGGAGACAATTTATCTCATAGGTAATTAATTGTAAGATGTGCGTTATGAAGTTAGCAAGGAATATTGAATATTGAGCATATCACAGACTTTCAGAAGAATAAAAATTCTGTCTTGGAAGAAGGACAGTCAGAAAGCTCCCTGGAAACAAGTATAACAAGATTTTATCTTATGTATTTCGGATATGTCCTAAGAGAAACCAATCCCCAGATAAGAATAACGTGTTTGGTAAAGCAGAAGGTCAATAAAAGAGACAAAGGCCATCAACCAGTTGTATTGATACAATGGCAGCAAAAAATGAGCTCAAACTGAGCAAGGATTTAAGCAGAATCAGGCAGTTTTTCATTCTGTTGTATTTAGGGATTACTGATCAACAATCAGCACCCTTTGTACCAGCAGCCAGGAGATCAAGAGACATGGCATTGGGCAAGTTCACTGTCAATCGCATCTCCAAAATACTTAAGAGCAGTGATGTCAGTTTGAAGATTAAGGTGCACCTGATTCAGGCCATGGCCTTTTCAGCCATCCACTACACATCTGAGAGATAGACAGTGAATAAGGATGACAGCAAAGAATTGATGACTTTGAATTTTGGTGTTGGAGGCGAGTACTTCATGTCCCATGGACTGCCAAAAGAAACAGCTATATCTTAGAAATAGTACTCTTTGAAGGAGAAGATGGTGAAGCTTCATCTCACATATTTTGGTCATGTTATCAGGAGAGGGTATTTTGGGGAAGAGATATTATTCTTGGAAATATAGAGGGTCCCCCAAAAGAAAGAAAGATCCCATTGAGGTGAATTGACACAGTGACTGTGGAATTGGGTTCAAGTGCGTCAGAGATGATAAGGATGACACAGAATAGGATAGAGTTCAGATCTCTTGTTCATAGAGTCTTTATGAGTCATAGTCAATGCGACAAACCCTAACAACATGACTTGAAACTAGTCCACAGTACCTTTCAGCAATAATCAAGAGCTGGCTTTTGAATCTTTCAAACATATGTCTACATTAAATATCTAACTCAAATTTATTCCATAATAATTTAGAATTGTGTTTTCTCTCAATTATAATTTTTTCACCTGATACTCTCACTGTGAAAAGAGCAAGGGCCATAACCGACCTTTACCAACTTCACAAAGGGTCTCCACCAACACCACAAACCAATTCTCACGAGGTTAGATGTGGGCCCCATGCCCCCATATCACTTTGTGCTCATCTCAACACCAATCTTACCGCTTTCCTGCATCTAAGATCTGGTGTGATGGCTCACAGATACACAGAAGCATATTGGGAATTCAAAAGTTGCTAATCGACGTCAGTAGCAGAATAGTCAGGACAGCATGAGAAATGTGCCAGCAGGTGTCGCAGTCGTGAGCCTAGTGGCTTTGGGCCAGTGTTACAAAGTTCTCAGTCCTATCTGTTGTGGATCTCCCCTCCCTAGTCCTCAAACAAACTTGGGGGGAAAAAAAGCTCTTATCTCCAGTCATGAAGCAGGGCAATCCCAAGGTCCACTCCTTCTCATGCCAGGTCTCTGGTTCTCTGTTGTGCTGGTGCCTGTTGTTTACCCATAGGCCCTAGTGTGGCAAATCTCTGGTCTTGAAGGACAAATTGGATTATTTTGCTTGCTCTTTTCTGAGCTTACTCCTAATTTTGTTACTAGATTCAATAAATTTAATGACAAGGCGAGCCAGTCCTCTTGTTGGAAAGGTCATATGCACTATTCGCGTCTTCCTCTCTAGCCACATAGCATAGTAAAACTCAATGGCTAGGAAAGTAATTTTGAACATAAAACTCTTCACACCACACCCAGAAAGAGGAAAATTGTTCTTGTCTCATAATTCCTCCCCCTCCTTAAATTTTCTACCTCGCAACTACTTGTTGCCCACTATAATTTCCTCCCATAATGTTAACCATTATGGCTGTTAAATGCACTGCCATACTGCCCGTTACAACTCCTGTATCATTTAATTCATTCTCATAAGTGGAGAAATTTGTCGCCTTTATTGTTTTTGTCTTAGTACTCTGAATTCCCTCCAGTTTGTCAAGTTGTCCTATACATAAAGGGATAAAGTAATCGTCTTCTCTTTGAAGTCATCTGTCTTCCTATTTATCTTTCCTTATATGTATGTACAATCGACTTTAGATTATTTACACAGATGAAGAGGGAGCAGTATGCCATGGATAATCCAAAAGTCATTTACAGAAGATTTACCTCCATGATTATCTTTTGTGCAGGTAAATTCTCTACATGTACTTTAACTGCACTCACATGGGAAGGGAAGACCTGTCTGTGTGTTCAGTCTCAGTGTCAAAGAATAGCCAGGTTATAATGGATATCTTCACTCCTGCAGATAATCCGTAGAGAGAAAACAGAGGATTGAATGCGTACAGTGACTTAGCAGAAATAAGTATGTTTATATTTGTAGTATCAAATAGAAGATGAGAATTTGTATTAAACTGTCACAGTTTGATCTTCTTCCATTTATTGATGAGTCAAGATGAGGAAATTAATAAAAACCTCTGTATATCTATTTTAAATTCATTCCCAAAATTCGTTACTCATGCTATGGTACTCGTGTATTTTGTAAACCTGTTTTGCCAGGTTTATCTGGCATTGTTTATTCATAAAAATATAAAACTGCCTCTCTATAGACTCTTACCTTTTAGTGTGGAGAGTTTTTTGTGTAGTATCTTTTTATGTCCTACTTTACACCCTCTTCACTGTTTTACAGGTCTGTGTTTATAGTGCCTTCCAGGCAGTGTCATTTGTTTTAAGTTTCATTTGCATGTTGTTTACTCCATTTTGCATATTATTAATGAAGATACTAAAACTCAAGACCTAAATCAACCTTGGTGGCAGCTCACCCCTCCTTCCCAACTCTGTCTGTTGCCATTTATCATTACTCCTGTTTACAGCTCTTTAAATGGTTTTCAAACCGTCTGAGAATAATCATCTCAGAGCCAATTTGAATTAATTTTGCAAGTCAGAATTTATGAAACACTGAATTAAATACTTTATGAAAACCCAAATATCTTACTTGTACTGCATTCTCTTTATTTATTAGTTTTGTGATTCTATCACAAAAACTAATCAGGTTTGTCTGGCATGATTTGTTCTTTCCATATTCATACCCCTCATTGATTACTCATGAGTCTTCCCATATCGTCTCAATGCACAGATGTTTTATCTAAATGACTTTTATTGGTTAAAACACAAATAATACCAGGTTGCTTCTTGTTGAATCAATCACAGAAGTGTTAAGCTTGTTCATTTTTTTCATCAGTAGATGTGGGGTGCTTTCTGTATTTACATATCGTCATCTCATAAATAAGCACACTTGAGACTGAGTGACATATATTTGGTTGATAAGAACCCAGCTAGAAGATTTTGGACATGTAAGCTTCCTACTATACAACAATGATCTAAAAATTTATTCCTATGTGCACGTATGTATTATTTCATTATAAAGTTTTCTTAGAATCGTATTGCTTGGCTCTCCGTTACCCATGTATCTTCTTCAAGGCCTTTAGATAGATCAGTGTTTATCATACTCTTTCTGAAATAATTATAAAAAACAGTTGCCCCCTATGAGAGTTTTTAAGGTTTTGAAAGTTAAATTTCTATGAATCCGTTTTAGAAAATGGATTTTTGTAAGAAAAAAAGAAGTGCAGTGAAACATTGCAGCTATTTTCTATCATAATGATAGCCTTTAATAAAAAGCCCTGTTCTAATACCCACATATGCCATTTTACTATGCCAAAGTATGGAAATTGACTCATAAAATATTATTTTATAGTCATCTTCATTTTCTCATTTCTTAGCTCAGAATATACATTTATTACTTTAATATTAGCATCATTTGAACAATATTGCCACATTTAACCAGCAAATAAAAATCTCCTTGAATTTTCTCCTTGTGTTTAAAATGAAACGTAAAATTATTTCAGAGGGTAGAAATATTTTATATATATGTAAGTATATAAATATCTAGCAATTTATAATTAAACAAATTACCCTGTTTGTATGAATCCTCAAATGTAGAGCCAGAAGTTATGAACAACTTATTATTTTTTTCATTTGTTTTTATTTCAATATGAGTATGATCTCCTTGCCCAGTAATACATCCCCTTTCAGAAACTCAGTGAGCTTCTTGTGGTTCATGTAATAGAATGTCACTAAATGAAAAATCATTTCATAAATATGAAAAATCGCTGTGCTTCTTATCTTGAAGGTATTCACCCTTTAATATTGTAATTGTTCTTTTGAACTTTTGCTTGATAATAATACAGGAAGTTCTTGGCTATCATTTAAGACTCATCAGAAAATGACAAAATATTTTAAACCTAATGAAGGCTGAAGTTTGCTAGATGGAATGTTTTATAATTGTCTAATGGTTACTGACTGTAAGAATTAATATCAAACATAAAACAACATAGAACTGAAAGACATAAATATATACATAGATTCTTAATTTGCCACTGAAAATCTGATACACTCAACTTCAAACTTACAAGAGCTGCAGGTATTTATAGAATCAGCAGCAGTTAATGCTGTTTGAAGCAAGTTATCTAAAATACTGCATCTTGTTTTGTTAAAAACAGAAAGAAGAGTTTTAAAATTTGTGTCTTTTCCATGAGCCGCTCTGTAAGAATTTACACCATTTTAGTGAATACATTACTTCAGGTTGTAATACAGGAAATCTTGTTTAAATGCACAACAGTAATACCAGCCAACAGCAAAGAAACATTGTGATTTTGTTAGAATCCATCTGATTTGTGCACTTGCTGTGGAGTGTATGATTAATTCTACATTGTCATGCAAAAATAACTTTGGGTTGCTTTATATGCTTTTTTACTCCTTCCTTGATAGGAATAGGCTAACATTCTCCCCGCCCCGTTATTGCATGGCACATTGTAGTGTTAATGGTTTATTGTTCAAAGCAGTTTCCTTAGGCATTGACTTTTGATTTTGCCATATGACAGGCTAAATGTGTGCCTATGGTGCATTATTCACAAGGAGATTGGCTAGTCTCACCATTAATTGAGAAGATCCAGTGGCAGATTTTGAGAGTTAAAACACCAGGAAAGAACCAAGGAAATGTAGTGCTCCCTTCAAGGCCAGAGGTTCTTGAGCCAACTAACCCTACAACACCACAGCCACAACAGAGAACCAGAGACCTGACATGAGACAGAGCCGACCTAGGGACTGATGCCCCATGGGACCAGAGCTACGAGCCTTTTGCCTAAGTTATTGTTTTTAAATTTTTATTTTTGTTTTTATTTTTAGAGGACTGGGACTAGGGAGAGTCATAATTGGCAGGAGTAAAAGCTTGTAACATTTGCCT
This sequence comes from Elephantulus edwardii, assembly GCF_000299155.1. Taxonomy (NCBI): domain Eukaryota; kingdom Metazoa; phylum Chordata; class Mammalia; order Macroscelidea; family Macroscelididae; genus Elephantulus; species Elephantulus edwardii. The sequence goes on from NW_006399856.1 coordinate 8,745,058, forward strand.
AAAGCCACAAGGCTGAGTCTCCTGTGAGTAGATTTCCGAAGCTGTTCTGACTGACTGTATCTGCTACCAAACTGAATTATAGACTTTTATTTCCCTAATATGATTCTTTGTTGTCTGTGAGCCGCCACAATGGTTTTCAGTCCCCTAGGAGCAGAAAGAATGATGCTGGAATGAGAACAAAGAGACGCAAGAATGTGGGGGACATGTCTCACCTTATAGGAATTGGGTTTCTGTTACTGAAGAGGACAGTTCCCCATTCTGGAGTTGGTCAGGACCAGATATGGTTAACCCCATGAGATCCTTGCTATTTTTACACAAATGAATTCTATAAATGAAAATCAAACAAAACCTTATAGGTTCCAACTCATAATGACACTCTACCAGGTTTTCCAGGCAATAAAACTTTTTTTGTGAAAACACTTAATACCTTTTAACTGAGGAGCTGTGAGTGGGTTCAAAATTCCAGCCTCTAAGTTAGTAGCCCAGCATGTTAGACACTATGTCCTGAAAGCCCTTTATAAACATTATCCATTACTCACTCATTGCTCATTCAGTATATTTTCTGAGGCTGTGAATTGCAAAGGAGGAAACTGCCCATCTTTCTCCTGAGTAGCAATGGTCTATTCATCCCACCAGAGAAATGCACACACCACTTTGAGTTAGCAGTACATCTCCTTATGGATGACTCTACCAGAGTTCCCTAAACATTGCCGGGGATGAGAAGGCTAAGGATTGTGTTGAGACGTTATGCATAGTTGAGTTCGCTCCCTATGTGAAGTGATATTTTACTGGTCACTGTCACAGCAAACTTCTCCCTTCCTTAAAAAATGTCTCCTACTTTGGAGTTGTGTTTTTGTTTTTGTTGTTGTTGTTGTTTTGTTTGTGTGTGTGCTTTAGTGATCCATTTGATGTTTCCACTTAGACATATAGTTCAAATTATTTAAAAGACTCTTGCTTTGTAAGCTGCGAATGTCAAGAACATTTTATAACTGCCAATGAGGCCTTCTGTTCTATTGACAGAAAACTAAGAAAAATTAGATAGACATTTGGGGTACAATGCTGGCTGCTAGTAGATGCTTTTGCTCAAGTCTGGGATTTGAATGTCTGCTTTTAGAAACACCTTTAATTGGCCTATTAAAGGATAAAGCATCTGGAAATCATATTCAATATAAGACGTTGCTTCAAGCCATGCCTGATGAGATATTTTCCATATGATATCATTCACTGTTTTGACTTTTCAAAAGTAATCTGGAGCAAACAGTGGAAAGATTGTGAATGGCTTCACAATTTAAAAGGCAATGTTGAGAGCATTTCCCAAAAAAATCCTAAAGTCCTTCAGATAAATGTTGGATGTAAAGATTGAATTCTACTCTTCACCTTGTACCACTAAATGAGATGAAACTCTGTTTATAACTCATCTCCTAAATTATGCTGTGTGGAAATATCCTAGTCTTGAATTGAGTGAACTTTGATACTGGGGTGCTTTTAAAACATAGAGATGTAAATTCTCATGAGAATATTATCTTCACTAGAAACACATTTACATTATATAGTAAGGTTGAGAGACTAACCACTATTGACAGTATTTATATGTATTTTTAATTTTAATTATTTAATTTTATTTTCTTTTTAATTTTAGGTGTTATCTTTAAATGACTTGTTTAAATATCCCTTACATTTATTATCCTTTCTGGACTCTTATTTGGGTTCCCTGGTGGCATAGTCCATAGAACACTGTACTGGTAACCCAAAGGTGGTACCTCTCTCATAATTCTAATTGCGTTCCATAGGAGAAAGATGGACAATTTCATCTTGTATAGTTTATAGCCAGCTGAAAATTTACTAGAGAATCACCCATGAATCAACTCAATAGCAAAGAATTTGAGAGTTTTGTTTTGTTTTGTTAGAGTGTTTTGAGGTGAAGAATATTAGAGTCTTGATAAATGCCATTACTGAAGAGCCTGGTTCTTTTTAAAATCGATGAGCTGACTAGAAAGTAATGATAGTTTTATAAGACTACAAAACTTAGAACAAAAGTGAATGAAAAGTTCACTATTTAATCTTCAGTGTCATTTCTACTGGGCTGCAATTAAATTCCATTTTCCAGATAGATGAATACAAACCAGAAGTCCGGCCAACATCAAATCCGTCTGAATCACAGCAATGATGTCAGTTGCAGACTAGAACTGCACTTCATGGGCTTTTCACGGCTGTGACCTTACAGAAGCAAATTGACTGGTTTTTTTCATGAGGCTCCTCTCACATTCAAACTAAAATTCATCATATTTCCATTAACTCAGAGTCAACTTATAACTGACCATCCAGTTGGTTTCAAAGACTACAAAATTACATGGGAGCAGATTACACACATGGGTGAAGCTGATGAATTTAAACCACCTGTTTTGGAGTTGACAACACAATACCCTATCCACTAGGCCACCAGGGCTCCCATGAGGCTCCTCTAACTGAATTTCAATTCCTAGTCTTTTGGTTAGGGGTAGGTGCTTTACCTATTTGTACCATCCAGCCACCTGCATAGGTAGATAAACATCTACCTAAATACATAGACAAGCTGCATCATTAGATAGATTGTATGAATGAAATAGATCGCTTTGTACTCTTAAAGAATCAAGGCATGAGATGTTATTTTAATTTACGTATGTCACTTGTTCTTTCTGAGATACTAAACAAAACGCTGATTTCTAATATTTAAAAAGTTCTTGAATGGTGCAAAATGTTCATACACTTGGATGGTAACTGAAAATCTAGAAGTTCAAGTCCATTTAGAATTACACTAAAAGAGTAGAAGGGGAAAAGGAGAAAGGAGTGAGCAAAAAAAGGAGAAGAGGGGAAAATCACCAGGATAGCAGAGATTAGTGGGCAAATGAGGGGGTAAAGGAATGGAGAAGGTTCAGTGGGGTTTGCATATATGGGGGTATAATATACATTGCTGAAGAGTAATGATATAAAACAAAATGTATATGATCAGTGGTGATTAATTTCATAAAACAAGGGTATGAGAAAAATTGTAGGAAGCACGGTGTGAATGAAGGAGTATGTAAAACATAATATATATACACACAATCTATATAAATTCTGTATGCAAACAAATAAAAAATAATAATTAAAAAAATTTTTAAAGCCCAAGAGGAAAAAAAAAAAGAGTAGCCTAGTTATTTATTCTTAAAAATCAACTGTCAAAAACCCAAGGAGTTTAATTCTATTCTGATATACATGAGGTTGCCATTACTCAGAACTGACTCGATGCAACTCAACAAAGACTCACTCCGAGTCAACTCTTAACTCATAGCAAACCTCCATTGAGTTTCAGAGGAGGAGAAAATAAAGCAGAAAGAGACTGGCCATCTTTCTCTTACAAAAAAAAAAAAAGATCTAAAGGGTATAAAAAGTCCGTTAGGCCTAACAATGACACATATTTTTCACCTGCACATAGTTTTTAATGGAGATAATTTTAAAAAATAAAGTGCAGAGTTTTTCATTCAGCAAAATGAGCCAGTACTAATTATTAAAGAATTTATATCTTAAGTTGTTTGCTTAAACACTGTGCTTTTGGTGGGATGAATCTTTCTTCCTTTTTCTAAGCTAGTTAATATACTGGAGTAGTTGTATTAGTAAGGGCATAAGGCTATTTTCTTGTAGCTTTATTAAAACTAAAAGATACAGGAACAATATAAAGCAGTAGATTGTTGTTGTTAGGTGCTGTCAAGTTGAGTACAACTCATAACAATTTTATGAACAACAGATCTGAACGGTGTCTTATCCTGTGCCAGTTTAATAACCTCTGACACACTTAAGCCTGTTGTTGTAGTCACTTGTGTCAATCCACTTGGTTAATGGTCTTCCTCTCCTTCAGTGTCCCCCCATTTTTCCAACCATGATATCTTTCTCCATAAGAATCGCCTTTACTAGCAACATGCCCAAATGTGCACTATGATGCTTTGTAATAGTTGCCTCCCAGAAGCACTCTCTATGCACCTTCTCCAAGACATCAGTTTGTTCCTTTGGCAGTCCATGAGATATTCAATACATTTATCCAAAACCACATCAATCAATCAATCAGTCAGTCAGTCAGTCAGTTGATCAATCAATCAATCAATCTTTATCATTCTTGTTCATTGCCCAGCTCTCAGCAGCACAGCAAGTGATTGAAAGTTGCTGGTCTGAATTAGGTGAACTTAAGCCCTAAAACGAGTATCATAGCTCCTCAGTAATTTGAAGTATATTGTGCATTAGGAGGTTAAAATTTGTGAAAAACTTTATAGTCATAAAAAACCCAAAACTTTATATTACATACAGATGTAGAGATGCATATAGGCAGATATATCTTATATATTATTTCTATATTTAAGTATTGAGAGCTTTAGTGACATAACTATGTTTGGTGTTTTCAATCCGCCCCTTAGATACTCCTCAGAGAAAGATAGGGTGTCCTCTCCATTACAGTTTAAAGATTTGGAAACCCAATAGAAGGTCACTATGAATCCAAGTTAACTCCATATCAGTGAGTTTAAGTTTTCTGTTAGATTCAAATATACACTTAAATGTTGTAGTAGCTGTAGATATAATAGAAGATAAAGGGGGGGGGAATCCCTCAAACTCATTGGAATGGAATGAGAACTGACATCTACTTGAACCTTCAGAAGGTCAGATTTTTTTTACCCTTCAGAAGGGTCAGATTTTGAAGGCTCTAAATCAACAGGAGGGGTGGTCTGTCTGTCTTCTGTGTAGCTGTGTTTGAATTAAACCTGCCAGAGCAGTGTGGTTTTTTGGTTAGTTATGCAGCACTGTATTGAATAAGTCACAGTGACGAGGGATTACAACAGTGAAAGAACTTTACATACCTTTGTCGTTGTGTGCTGCTGAGTCAAAACCAACTGATAGCTAATGCTGTAGTGGGTTGTCAGAGGCAATAAATCACGTGGAAGGTGCTTGCCTAGCTTTCTATCACAGAGCAACTGATGGATTTGAACCATGTGCCTTTGTGTTGGCAGTGCAATTCCTTAACACTAGACCACCAGAGCTCTTTATGCATATAGTGGGATCCAGTCATATAGTAGGTCTACAAATACTGACATGAAACCATCTTCTCTATATATTTAATGAAAAAATAAGTTATAAATCAATATCAAACTTTTGTCTCACACAAATAGTAGTAATGCTATTTCAATACTAGTCTCGGTATTTTGAATACATATGTTGTTGTTGTATGTATATTTGTGTTGACAACTTGGCTACGACTCATAGCAATCCATTTGTGCAGTAGCTCTGAACCCTTCTCTATCCTGAGCCAATCTCACTGTCTCTTACACACCAACCCAACCCACATTCCCCCAGTCACTGTGTCAGTCCATCTCATCAGGGGTCTTCCTCTCTTGCACTGTATCGCTACCCTTCCAAGCATGTTGTTCCTCTCTGAGTACTGGTCCCTCCTGGTAACATGCTCAAAGTATGTGAGACGGAGCCTCAAAATTCTTGCCTCCGAGAAGCAGCTTATTAAGGACAGACTTGTTTGTTCTCTTGGCAGTCCATGGTATGTTCATTACTCATCTTCAGCACCACAACGCAAAGACACCAATTTTTCTGTTTAATATTCATAAATACCCTATTGTTTGGAAGAAAAAAAATTGGGGCAATATGCACCTTAGTGTGAAGGCTGGCTGTCTTTGGAGAGAGTAATCAAGTTGGACTTTCATGTTACGTGCGTGAAAAGTATACAGCGAACATACAGTATAATATTAATAATGAAAGTTAAAAGACAACAAGAATGATCTTGTGTACGTGTGCCCTGCTCAAACATTCTTTTTGAGCTTTCCATATGAAGATAATTTTTCAGTTAAATGAGTTTTGCCTTTTATGAGTACTGTCATGATTAATTTATTGTAAGAAATGTATTGAACTTATTTTAAATTTTACCTTTTACTAGCTATGTCATGATTAATTTACTGTAAAAATCTATTAATCTTTTTTTTCAATAATAGGAATGGCTCTGCAGTGTCTCTTTTAGAATAGCTATCTTTGTTTAGAAAGACAAATGAAAACACTCTCATCAGGACTACAGTGCAGTAAATGACAACAAACCAAAGAAAAAGAATTCAGAGAATGAACCAAAAAGAAATACTTTTGTACTAGTAGACAATTAAAAATCATATTTTTACCATGTAAAATAAAACATTATAACTTCACTCATTAGTCATTGTGTATTATATAAAAAGGTGTATTATTTGTTTTCTGGGTTTTGGTGTTTTTTCATTTTAAATCAAAGTACAAGGTTTTCAGTCTCTTATACTACTTTTGTTAAAGCAATGTTTGCAAGTTCTAGAATGTGATTTTTTTTTATTAGAAAATGCCTTTTTTCTTCTTTAAAATTTTAGAAAATTGTTGCCAATTATTTAATCTAACTCCTTACATTTATGGCATAAAAAGACAGAAAAAATAAATCATTCCTATATGTTATTGTTGTGGTTATTTTTGTTTCATAGAGTCAGTTCTGAGTAGAACGATGTTAACTGAAATCTTCAGGAGCATAGATAAGCAGGTCTTTTCTCCCTTGGCACAGCAGGTAGGTTTGAACCACCTCTCTTTTAGTTAATAACTGGGCACTGAATCATTGTACCACCAGGATTCCTTAGTGCTAGTTCCATATTGTACAAATAATAGCAAGTTTATGTACATAATATGTCTAGAATATTGTCTGGCACACAGGAACCATTCATTAATATCAATTACTCAATACTCAAACTTCCAGGGATTTGAAACGGACTCATCAATGACCCTCCCTTGGACTCTCTGAGCATGTAAACCACACAGAAGGAGATTGTCCATTTCACCCCTTCGATATAGCTGGTAAATTTGAACCCCAGAGGCACCTACCTTTGGGTGAACAGCATGATTTCCTATTGACTTGGCTCCAGAGCTCCCTTATTAATTACTATTATTGCATATCATAAAACACAAAATCCAGAGAACTAAAAGTGAAAAGAAATGAAAAAGCAGTAAAAATATTTCTTTGTATGGAGTCTTGAGTTCCTGAAAGCATGAAAAAGACAAAAAGGCAGAAATGAGACTTGAAGACTGGTGAGAGAGACAGAGTAAGAGTGAATTACAGCACTTCTGATTATCAACTATTTGAGAATTCACGAGGGTAGGAAGAACTACAAGATATGTTGCTACTGAAATGTGCTTAGAGTATCCTACCTCAGAGTTTCCCCTTTTTAGTTATAAATTCCATGTAGAAATTTATCATATCACATTCTGTTTTAATTATGTTTGCTTTTCTTTGTCTCCCATTAAAGCCACAAAGACATCTATGCTCATATTCTACTTCATTTGTTTTTTGATGTCTCACCTAATCTCACTGGTGTGGAATCAGTTTTAGCCCTCCTTTAAACTTCCGACACTGTTCATCATACTGGACAAGACTGCCTGTGGGAAGGCCAGTAGATTCAAACTTCAGAGCCACACCGCATTTTAAATAGCAGCACAACTCACCAAGGATTATGGCCATTGTAGCTCCCTAGCCCAGGGTAGTAGTGGCGACATCCAAGAGAAGAAAAGAAAATGAACCCACCTCTACTGTAGAAGCACTCTGCACTCATAGTGATCCTCTATTGAGTTTCTCCAGTTAAGGCTATAAATTTTTGAGAGGACACTGTGTGTCTTCCTTTCATGATGAAGCTAGAGTGATTGAACCTCTGACATTTGAGTTAGTAGATTAGCATGTTCATATACTATACCAGCAGAGCTTCTACTGGCTTAACCTAGGTGCTTAACATCACTAGACTGGATGGAATTTTTATCTCCTTTGTGTACGTTGCTGTGCGTGCCATCAAGTCGGAAACAACTTGTAGCTGACCCTCCCAAAGGTTTCCAGAGGCTGTAAATCACATGGGAAGAGATTGTCCATCTGTCTCTGCTGGAGAGGCTGATGCATTGAAACTGTATATATTTTGGATTGAAAGTACAATTCCTTACCACTAGGTCACCTGAGATCCCTATATCATATGGTATGATAAAATCATGTGGAGAAAACCCTCAAATATATTAATTTCTCTTTCCTGTATGTTATAAAATTGATATGTTTTACATGGAAGACATTTGAAAAAATAATTAGTAGTTGAAATAATTCTGGCATATGAAATATTTTTAAATGAATTACTGTTTTCACACGCAGGACATTGTGATGCACAACAAAGAGAGACTATAATTGATGAGTAGGCCCTTCTAACAGTCAAATCCCTGTTTTTGTCATAAATTTTTTACTAGTAGAGTGGAAAGAAAGGATACAGACTGGAGGGGAAAAAAAACAACAAAAAACATTTGGCAATTCCCTCTCAGACAAGAGGGTGACATAAAAAAAGTTTACAGAATACTACAGAGTCGCCATAAGAAAAAAAACAAAAACAAAAACCTGATAATAGGAGACAAAAGACATGAGAAGATTCTTCACAAAGGAAGACATGTGGATGGCCAACAGACACATGCAGAAACATTATAAACCACTGACAATCAGAGAGAAGCAAATCAAACCGAAAACGAGATACTATCTCACTTAGGTAACAATAATAAAATTTAATAGGACAGCAAGCAGTAAGTTTTGCAGAAGTTGCAGAGAGACTGGAACTCTCAAGCACTGCTGGTGGGATTGTAAAATGGTAAAACCACTCCAGAAAGCCGTTTAGTACTTTATCAAAAAGTCAAACACAGAAATTTCATTTGACCCAGAAAATCCATTTCTAGGAATCTACTCCAAGGAAATCAGAACTGAGACACAGATAGAAATATATATTCCTATCTATGTTCATAGCTGCATTATTGACCATAGCAAGAAAGTGGAAACAGCCCAGCTGCCCATTAACAAATGAATTGAGAAATTGTGGTAAATTCACACAATGTAATACTGTTGTTGATTGCATTGATTGGAGCACTATTCATAGTGAGTTTAAATTCACGGTTTCCACAGGCATGTTGCTTAAGTAGTGGATGCCACTCCTGCTTGCAAAGTAATATTACATGACATGGCACTTAAAGAACAATGATTTTGTAAAATAGTAAATAACAAAGGAGAATCAAGAAAGCAGTATGCTGAGTGGAATAACTAAATCTTATGAGGACAAGTTTATGATTGTAAAAACAGAAGATTAACTGAACAATATATGTATAAATATTCAAAAAGATAAAGGGGAAAGGTGAAGGAGTAGAAAAAGATGAAATGCAGATAGGTGGGTGAGGGAATAGGAAAGAGTCAATGGGGACTTGAAAAGGTGAAAAAATAAGATATAGATCAATAGTTATTAATATTATAAAATGCACTCTATATGTATGGAACAGTCTATTTATCTAACATATCATATCCTATCTATCTACCTATCTATATATACATACACACTATTTACACACACACACACACAATATATGTATGTAACACAATGTAAATTAAAGATTGTACAGAACATAATGAGCTCTGGTGGCCTGGTGACAAGAGCTGCACTACAATCCCGAAAGCACACAGTTCGAGGCCCTCACCTACTCCACGGGAAAACTATGGACAATCTCTGAAACTCAATATCAAGAAAACCAAGATTCTCAGCACTGGGTTGATTGGCAACATTGCGATGGATGGTGAAAAGTTTGAGATTGTAAACAGCTCCAGTCTGCTTGGCTCCACAATGAACAGTCTTGGCTCCAGCAGCCAGGAAATTAAAAGCTGTATAGTGTTGGGAAAGTCTGCTGTTAGGGACCTCTCCAGAGTACTGAAGAGCAATGATGTCAGTCTGGAGACTATGGTGTGTCTGATACAGGTCATAGTCATTGCAGTCACTTGCTATGCATCAGGGAGCTGGATAATGACTAGGAATGATAGGATAATGGATTCCTTTGATATGTGATGTTGGAGAAGAGCCCTGAACATTCCATGGACTGCCAAAAGAACAAACAAACATGTTTTGGAAAGGTGGAAAGGGTGCAGCCAGAGTGCTCTTTGGAGGCAAAGATGATGAGGCTTCACCTCACATACTTAGGGCATGTTACTGGGAGGGGCTATTCCTTGAATGGGAAATGATGCTTGCAAGGGTAAAGGGTCAGCAAAGCAGAGGAAGACTCTCGACCAGGTGGATTGACACAGAGACTGCTGCTATGGTCTCTAATGTGTCAGGAAATATGAGGATGGCATAGGATGGGACAGGGTTCAGATCTATTGTTCATAGGGTCACTACGAATTTATACTCAACAACACCTAATAATAACAGCAAAATATTTTTATTATTTTGATGGTTCATTAATATAAGTTTAGTCATACAGTCCAAGTTCTGATTCTGCTATTGTCTCAACAAATTCATTGGTAGATTAAATGGAAAATTCTCTATTTAAGATAGAAGCCCTAGTGACAGCGGAGTTTAAGTTCTCAGCTGCTAACTGAAACATTAGCATTTGTAACCTATCATTGCTGGATACCATACCTTTTCAGAACAGATCATTTGGGAAGCAGGGCTTCATAACCCAGGTTGTTGATGAGTCTTCCTCCAATTCTGATGCTCCATTCCTCCTCATAAAGTCCAGCCTCCCAAATGATCTGCTCTGCATGTAAATGGAAAAGGTATGGAGACAGAACACATCAATGATGCATTTCTTTCCAGATTTTGAATCATACCGTATTTCCTTTGTGACACATAAGAAGGAAACACAGGATGGCGCAGGACAGAATGGGATTCAGATCTTTTGTTCACAGGGCCACTCGACTCAACTTGATGGCACCTAACAACAAATGTGTGTTTCCTTGCTCTTTACTGACAATTTCTTGGTTCAGGTATAGGCTATATATGAGCACTGTAAGGTGTTCTTAGTATTCCCATTCTTCTCAATGTTCGCCACAATTAATTGTGATTCACACAGACCGGGGCTGGGATGGTTGCCTTATAATAAAAATATGTGAAAATTTCTGCTTCATGTGCTTAACATGTTTATGTGTGCCTTTTCCATTTTTGTGGACAGAATACTTCCCATGTAGAATCTTGACAATAAAAATGTAAAAAAGTAAAGAAAACGTTGACAACGATTTTTTTTAGTAAACTCTCACATCTGCCACGTCAATATTTGTTCTTCACTTCCAGTAACTCTAGTGAGCATTATAGAAAGTCAGCATAAAGGATACATTTTTCTACATCCAGAAATAAGTAAACTATAATTAAGAAATGGGAAACTCAATTTTATCTCATTTTTAATTTTTACCTTGTATTCTCTGAGCTAATTTGCTTTGATTTTCTTCTTACCTATTGTTTCTGAGATATTGTACTTACAGTACTAATAAGATGAAGTGAAGTATAATTCAGAAGAACTTGCCATTCTGGGAAGTGCTGAGGCCCTATAGGAAAAATGTTTAACATGTAATTAATGTGATAATTGTTTAATCTTGGTCTTCTTTTTATCCAAAATTGATTTCTATCATAGTATGTATATTAAATGCTATATTCCAGTGTCCTAAGCCACTTACTGCATGAAGACATCCTCAATAGCCTATACTAATTAAAGATTTCTTACAAAATAAATATAGCTTGTCTTATGTGTGAGAATTGGATTAACTAAAGCTACTAATTAGTAGCACTTATTTTTTTAAAAAAATCGTATAGACTAATTTTCGAAGCACAGAACTTAAAATTTTAACAATCTTAAAAAGTTTGTGTCTTGTTTTATGCTCATTTTTCATTATGTCTAAAAAAATAAATCGATGCATTTTGGTTAAGAGAACCTTACAATTAAAGTTTGGATTTCGATTCTTAATTCTATAATTTACTAGCCATGAATTGATCAAGTTAGCACTGTCTTAATATGTAATATTTAAGATATCTAGAAATTGCTACTTCCCAGTGAGCAGCAGTTTTCTAAGAACAGAATAAAACTGTTGAATAGATGATTGAGCTATCTTCACTATTTTTGAGCCTAACAGAACTTTTAAAATCAAGTGTGAACTTGAATATACAGGTTCCCAGGTGGTGGTGGTGTTATTTACTGTTGAGCCAACTGTGACTCATAGAGACCCTTTGCACAATAGCTCTGAATTGTGCTCTATCCAGAGCCAATCTTACAGCCTCTGAAACACCTATCCTCACTACTCCTGTTACTGTGTCAGTACATCTAATCTGGGGTCTTCCGCTCCTGCACTGTCCTTCCACCCTTCCAAACACACTGTCCTCCTTCAAAGATTGGCTCCTCCTGGAAACAAGCCCAAAGAATGTGAGACAGAATTTAAAAATCCTTGTCTCCACAGAGCAGCCTGGTTTCACCCTTTCCTGTACAGACCTTTTAATTAATTCTCTTGTGAGTCCATAGTATGTTCAATACCCTTCTCCAGCACCACAACTCAAAGCCATCAATTTTTCTTCTCTCATCTTTGGTCGTTGTCCAGCTCTTTCATACTAAGTAATTGCAAAGACCATGCCCTCAATCAGGTGCATCTTAGTCTCTAGACTAACTTCGTTTGCTCTTTAGCACTCTTGAGTGGACCCTGGTAGCAGATTTTCTTTCTTTTTTTTTATTTCTTAACAATTGGTGCCAGGAATGTTGATTGTGGAACCACACAATCTGAAATTGTTAACAATCTCAGTCTCTTTGCTATCTATCATGATGCTACCAATTGGCCTTTTGGTTACCAGTTGTTGATTGGTTGTTGAGTACCATTTAGGAGGAGCTGACCTTCCAGCGGGTTTTCAGAAACAGTTAATAGCATGGAAAGAGATTGCCCTTCCTCTTCTGAAGAGAAGCTGGGTAGATTCAAACTGTATGCCTTCAGGATGCAGTGCAGTTTCTTACCACTAGGCCACAAGAGCCCCCAGGAGTCTCCCCAGAAACTCTAAATTATAGGGCTGAAAGAGTGATGCGAGTTGGACAAGCATAGCATCCATTGAGCCTGAGCTGCCCTTTCCATTTTAATGTGCTATAATCCTTTGAGAAAGCTCTTGTGGTTTAGTGAGAAGTGCTGCTATCCTGAACACAGAATGTTTGAATCCCAGTTGCTCTGGGGGAGAAAGATGGCAGTCTCTGTCTATGTGATTAAACCTGCTAGATGTGGTCGGCTATGATTCAGTTCCAACCTGACTGTCAGAACAACAGCATAATTCTATGAGTATTGTCTTGTGTAATAGAGAAAAGGGAGCTCCCGTGGTCTGGTGGTACTGTCAACCCTAAGGCACACTGAATCCATATGCTGCCACAAGGAAAGAGACAACTTACTTCCATGATAGTTCAACTGCTTAAAAATCATTGAAGGGTCAGTGTTGGCTCTGACCTGTTGGCACTTAACATTAGAACAATGGACACAAATGATACTGTCTCCATTTGTTGAGAACATGCACCAGAAGTTTTTGCCAAATAGCATTTGAACCAGAGCCTATGATGATGGAGGCAGAAGTTCAAGCTGCTCTGAAGGAAATAGCAAAAAATAAGGCCCCAGGAATAGATGGTATACCAATTGACATATTTCAGCTAACAGATGCTGCCGTGGATGTGCTCACAAAGTTGTG
>NW_006399856.1:8759839-8771874 GCF_000299155.1 Elephantulus edwardii
GGTGTGTCAGAGGCAGTGAGATTGGCACAGGATAGAGCAGGGTTTAGGGCTGTTGTACATAGGGTCGCTATGAGTCGCAAGTGACTCAACGGCACATAACAAGAAGAACAACATATATGTTACCTGTGGTTGCTGTGAAGCTGAACAGTGTGACATCGATGTGTCAAATGTTAAAATGGTTACCCTTGGTGGACAGTGCTTGGTGTAGCTCCCTGATTAAAACAATTTTGGAAGGAGGAGTGGCATCTTTTGTAATAGCTTGCCTCCGGAAACCTTATGAACCTGGAGAGAGGATGAAAGTCACATACGTGTTGAAGACCTTCCTTCAGAGAGTTGCTATGAGTCGTCTATGACTCGATGGCACTCAACAATTAAAACAACATATAGATATAACAATTTAAGAATTTTATTTTTAGAACTATAAATAGAAGCACAAAAATTTGTAAATTTTATTTTTGTGTGTTTTTATATATGTCACCAAATATATTGAAGGGAAAAATACGGGATTAAACTATCAAGAATTATGTTGACTAGGGTAATTTGTTCTTTTCTAGGTTATCAACGAATCCTTAGATATTCTAATAGGAATATCATTTTTGCTTGGTATTTTCTTTTTTTTAACTTTTTAAAAATTTTATTTAAATGAACATTTACAGGGATTTTGGATTTCCATTCATTCATTATTACACTTTTCTCCCTTCCCAGCCCTCCCCACCACCTCAGTTCACTTCTCTCTTTGAAAAGTAGAACAAAAATTTTTGTATACAATTCCCCCCCGCACCCAAATTATTTAAGCAGTTTGACACATTACCAATCTAGTCAATTGTCTTGATACAATTGGAATTTGTCAAGCAGCTTTTTTAATTGTTCCTAGAGAATTGAATTTGTATCTCTTTCATTTTTGCAGTGCCAACATTGGCTACATCTAAAAGCTTAAATAGACAAATTTAAGGGGCCCAACTAAATCTCTGCAGAATATGTACCTAAGCCATTTCATTCATGCACCACTTCCTGTAGAATACCCTCAAACCACCAGATAAAACCACCAGAATATTCCGTGCAGACTTCCTTAGTCAGACCAGGATTTACATGATTCTTGGCTCACAAATTGAGGAGGTGAGCTCTTTCTCAGTCTTTTCAAATACCAGAATATCAGACAGGATACACGCAGGCCTGCTGTATTAGACCAATGCTCATTTTCATCAAAGTAATGTGTACTTGTTCACATATTTGATTCTTTTAAAAAATCACATCTAGATATTAGTAAATCTTTTTGAAGATAGGAAAGAATTAGGTTTTGATTGTCTAAATTCCATTCTCATCTCCTCTGGACGTACTTATTTAAGTCTCATGACTTTTATGGTAACGAAGGTGGTTGACCTTTTCTCTGTGTGCATAACAGTACAGGGACTCTGCATTTAGATTTTATAGTTGAATCAAGGAGAGGTGTTAGTAGGAAAATGAGAGTTACTCTTTATTTTCTGACTTCCTCTTGCCAATATTGTTATTTGGGGCTATTTCATACAGCTCTCGTCAGGCAGCAATCTCTCTCCTCTTTCATCAACAGGTTGAAGAAAATAAAGGCTCACAAGCCGCTCAATCCAGGATGCTCTCTGGTTCCTTGTTTCTTTTCTTGTATTTACTCTTAACCTGAGTAAAACTCATTTAATTGCAGTGGAGTCAGAATGAACTTACAGCTGACCCTCCATTGGGATTTGGTTTTAGGTTTTGTGGGGTATTTTGGAGAGTGGGTTTGAGGCTGCTCATTGCACTGGAGATGTCCCATCTTTCTCCTGTAGAGCACTAGTAGATTTCAAACACAAGAGAGACAAGACCTTTCTATCAACAGCACAACTGCCTGTGCCACCAGGCTCTGTATTAAACTTTATTTCACTCTCTTATCTGCTCCTTGCTCTGACAGAGAGACTAATGCTCACCCCCTTTCTCGACCTTGGTTTTCTCATCTTTAAAGTGACAAAGGTTGATTCTGGAATTGCCAGTTCTGTATGATGTGATATTCTAGTCACAGTTTTCTAAGAATATTAGAATATGTAAGGCATTCTAGAAGGCTATCAAGATGCTGATTTAATTTAAAATTAACTTTCAACAATGGATTAATTAGCTTCATAACTAGACTCCCTCATCCACTCTGGCAATGCCTTCCTTCGACAGTAATTTTAATTATTAAAATGCAATCCTAATCACATCATCCTCCACTGTCACTCACACAAATGCATCTTAAAACCCTTAAGTGACTTCCAATCGCTCTTCCGATGAAGATTAATATCTTTAATTTAGACTTTACCATGGTCAGTAGATCCCTCCAAGGCCTGGCAGCAGCCTGTTTTTCCAGCCTTCTCTCAGTTTTCGTTCTTCCTTTCTGCTCCCACTAGTCCTATGTACTTGTGTATTCTTGGCCTAGAAAATTTCGTACTCACACCTTTTACCTAGTTAGTCTTCAGGCAGTTTCAAGCTCCGTCAAGCATTGCTTACCCAAGGAAGTGGTTTCAGCCAAATTTTTTGTTTTGCTTTATTTTCAGTGTTTCCATAAATCTTGTATTTCTTTTCTTCTTCGTATTTTGAAATACATACTCAGTTGCTTAATTATGTAATTAAATTCTCCTCCCTCTGATAAGCTGTGCCCTCCATGAAATAGCGATTATCTTTTCATTACCATAGCTTTCTCCCCAGGATTGTTTTCGTTGCTGTTTGGCACAGCACATACAACTCATAGCCACTCAGTGAACTAACCGATCTGAACACTCTCCCATCCTGTGCCGTCCTCACAGTTTCTGACACTCTCAAACCCATTGCCCCAGTCATAGTGTCAACCCACCTGATTGAAGGTCTTCCTCTATTTCACCCTTCTGCCTTTAAGACCGGGCACTTAGTAATCATACTAATGTAGCTGGTGAATTGAATGCTTGAATAAATGAATCAGGGCTGCAAAAGTAAGCAATGAGGATTGAAATTAAGTGGAAGTAGGAGTTCATGAAAAGTTCTGACACATATCATAATGAATGAGATTTGACTAGATTTTAAAAAGTTTTGCAATATTCTTATACTGTATGTAGATTCTTACTACTAAGACCCCTTTCATGTGTTGACAAGCATTCTTCAGAGAACTCATTGTAGAAATCTCCTTTCTGGCCTCCCACAGTCAAGAGTTCCAATTTGAGCTTGTAACAGCTCAAACTGTCAGGGGAGAAAAGAAATTGTGGGATTCGAAGAACCAGGTTTTGAGAATTTATTCATTTAGGTAGAGTTAGGGAATTACGCTCATTCTAAGACTGTCGCATAAGGAGTTGCACTTTGAATGTGCCTCTCTGGCAGTCTCTCTGAGGAAGAAGAGAGTAATATCTTCCCATGTGATTTACAGACTCTGAAAACTCTCTGGTGGGTCAGTAGGTATTGGTTCTAGATACAAACATTTGAAGTGCTGATGTAGCTAACTACCAAGGACAGGAAAAAATTTGGGTTAAACCCAATTTAAATGTCAACTTTGCAATGTTTCTAGCTTTATGAAATGGACAAGCTATACAGCTACCCTGAATCTCAGTTCTTCTGTAAAAATAAGACACAAGTATCTACTTCATAAGGTTGTTTGGAAGATTACATGCAGTCTTTGTTGACAAAGGAACTGTTTTTGTTGGTACAACGTTAACAGATCTTCAGTGAATGTCTATTGTCTTGATTAACAAGTGCCAAACAAGTGAGATTATTTGCCTAAACTAACAACTGTAGGTATGCCCTTCAAAGCCATGAATCAGATTACTGAGAGAAGCATATGTAGCCAATGTAGGCAAGTGTTCCAATGTCACATGTTTCATTGTAATAGCCTTGTAACAAGAGAAAACTGCTGTCATCACAAAAACTAAAGAGACAAATGACATACTTTGTAAGTCTATTATTCTTTCTCATGAATAAATATTTCAATTGAACATTATCTAAAGCTACACACTTTAATTCAGTAGTTTATAGCTTTTAATTATTTCAACTGTGACAAGAGATTACTGTCTTTTGTAAACATTGCATTCATATAATTGCTACCACCTGAGTATGCAAGTGTTTCTGGAAAATCGAAGACTAGAATCTTGTAAATGTCCTATTGCTTTGGTTAGTATCTATGACCATATCTTTCAGGGTCTACTTCTGTTAGCATCTTTTTTTTTAATTTTAATGTCTCAGAAATCAGTTAATATTGATTTGAGCTGTATATCAAATGCGCGTCTGTCCTTTCTCTTTGCATTTTTTCTTCCTGGATTAACTGAGTTTCTTTCATATTGGTACAAAGGTCAGAGATTGCTTAGAAGTATAAAAGTATTGATCAGCTTATACAGATCATGTAAAAATATACTAAGAATATTCATATGTGCCAAACAGTGTTCAACATGATTGATAAAGTGATACATTTGTAAAGAACCTGTGTCTGATAGGTCATCTTGAACAAAACCTATATAGTGCAGTGAAATGAAGTTGAAATGAGTCATGTGGTTAATAATGTTGAATAATGTTGCTTACTAATGTTGAAATGAAGTCACCATATTGAATTCTTATTGCTGTTGCATTGGCTTGCATTTTTTAAAAATTGTTGTTGTTATGTGCCATCGAGTCTCCTGCAACTCATAGCGACCCTATGTTCCACAGCCTTAAACCCTGCTCTTTCCTCTGCCAATCTCACTGTCTCCAAAATGCTTATTCCAATTACCCCAGTCACTGAAACAATCATCCTCATAGAGGGTCTTCCCCTCCTGTGCTGTCCCTCTACCCTCCCAAGCATGACATCCCCTCTCCAGGGATTGGTTCCTCCTTGCAACATGTTCAAAGTATGTCAGACAAATCTTCAGAGTCATTGCCTCCAAGGAGCAGCCTAGTTTAACCCTCTCTAGGATGATGCTGTTTGGTTTCTTAGCAGTCCATGGTACAGTCAATTCTTTTCTCCAACATCACAACTCAAAGGCAACAATTTTCCTATCATCCTTAGTCATTGCCCAACTATCTAATGCATAGCAAGGGATTACAAAGATCATGGCCTGTATCATGCACACCTTAGTCTCCAGACTGACATCATTGCTCTTCAGTACTCTGGAGAGGTCTCTGCCAGCAGACTTTCCAAACACAGTACATCTTTTAATTTCCTGGCTGCTGGAGCCAAGAGTGTTGATTGTGGAGCCAAGCAAACTGGAACTGTTTACAATCTCAATCACTTCACCATCCATCCTGATGCCACCAATTGACACAGTGGTGAGATTCTTTGTCTTCTTGTTATTGAGCCTCAGTCCGTATTGAAGGTTGCATTCCTTGGCGTTTTGCAGTAAGCGCTTCAGGTCCTCCTCGGTTTCAGCAAGCAAGGTTGTTTCATGTGCATAGTGCAGATTGTGGATGAATCTTTCTCCAATCCTGGTGTCAACATTTCTCCTCATACAGCCAGCCTCCCGGATAATCTCTTCTGCATAAAGATCGAAAAGGTATGGAGATAGGACACATCCCTGGTGTACACCCTTCCCAATTTATAAAGCCAGAATATCTATCTATCTATCTATCTATCTATCTATCTATCTATCTATCTATCTATCTATCTGACGGTTGGGTCAGGAATTGTATTCCTAGCTTAAAGGTCAGTAGCTTGAATCAACCAGCTGCTCAGCAGGTAAAGGTTTGGCTCTTGCAAACATGTTTGGCCTCATAAACCAGGTGGAGGGTTTGTGTATCAGAATCAACTCAGTGACAGTAGGTTAAAATATTTTATCATACAGAAAATATGAACCTGGTTCATGCATTCTTACAGTGTTTAAAAAGTGACAATCTCATTCTTAAATCAGAATCAAGAAATTCTTAATTACAAGAATGATAAAAGTACTAAATCTATAACCCCTTATAGGGATTATTTGTAGAAATAGTATATCAATTTTAAAACAAGAGTAGTTAAAGTAAGAAGGCAGAATATTTGAAACTAATATAATTTTACAAGACTTCTAAATTACAAAAATGACCCAAAAATTTGTTTTAGCTATGGAAATACACAAACTTTACTTGAACAAACTCATTTCTGCACACCTCAGCGGAAGACCCTTGTCATCAGTCTTCCACTGCATCTAAGAGTTTCTCTTGTCACATCTCCTCTCTTGATAATAGGTCCTCTGATTTCTGCTCACGTGCTTAATCTTTAGATCTCAAAAGAGACTGATTTAAAATACAACTTCATCCTCCAGATTCTCTCTTGCCGCATTAACCGAACTGCTGATAATGCTGCCTCGCCATCATGTTGTCCTTTGTCCTTCAGTACTCTCTAGTCAGAACCAACTCCTAACTGACCCTCCTGTGGGTCTTCAGAGGCAGTAAATCGCATTTGGAAGCACCTCCTCCTTCTCCCATTGAGTAGTCTCATGCCTTTGGGATTGCAGCACAGCTTCTTACCACTTGGCCACCGGAATGCGATCACAGAAGGGGTTCAGCAGAGTCCAACCGCCTGCCTTTGGATTGGCAGTGCAACAGAGTACCAGAGCTCCCTCCTCATTAACACAGAGGTTAAACTTTACAAAGGGTAGAGTAAGTATACCAGATTATGACAGGGAAGAGTTACATAATTCTGAGAATGCTGGCTTAACCCAGATTGCCACATAATTTGGGGGGGAGCACACAGAACACTGTATATAATAGAAAGCTGTTGTTATTGTTAGGTGCCATCAAGTTGTACATATAGTGACCTGGAGTCACATCTGAACTTTACCCTAACCTGTGCCATCATCATCATCTCTGATAGGCTTGAACCCATTTTTAGAGTCACTGTGTCAATCCATCTTCTCTTTCACGGTCCTTTCACCTATCCCAGCATGATGTCTTCCTATAAAGACTGATCTCTCTTAACAGCATGCTCAAAGTATGTAAATGAAGTTTCACCAGCCTGGCAACTAAAGAACTTCCTCCATAATATGTTTGTTCTTTTGGTACTACACGGGATAGTCAGTATTCTTCTCCAGTACCTCAATTCAAAGTCATCAAATTCTTTCCTGTCATCCTTATGTATGGTCTACCTGTTGAGATGCATAGGAAATAATTTAAAAGACCATGGCTTGGATCATGTGGACCTTAATATTTAGACTGACATCATTGCTCTGTAGTATTTTAGAGTGATGTTTGATAGCACCGTTTTCCAGTACGATATATCTGTTGATTTCTTGACTGCTGATACTACCATATGTGTTGATTGTGGATCCAAACAAGATAAGATTTTTGACATATTCAATTATTTTCCATGTAGTTTGATGCTGCCTACTATCCTGACGATGGTGAGCAGGATTTTCATTTTCTCGATGTTGAGATGTAATACATATTTAAGGATATAGTCCTTGATCTTCTGCAGCAAGAGGTTCAAGTCCACTTTACTTTCAGAAACTAAGGTTGTGTCCTCTGCAAAATGCAGGTTGTTGATGAGTCTTCCTGCAATCCTGGTGCCATGTCATTCTTCCTATAGTTCAGCTTCTTGAACTATTTACTCAGCAGAAATCTTGAATATAATAAGTATGGAGAACACAGCCTTGACACACACATTTCATGATTTTTAACCATACAATGTTCCTTTGTTCTGCTTGGATAACTGCTGCTTATTCTAGATGTATGTTTCTTATAAGTGTAATTTAGTGTTCTATTTCCATTATTCTCAGTGTTAACCATAATTGTTGTGGTACACATACTGTATAATCAATATAATATATCTTTGTACAATCAGTGTAACAAAATTAAATATCCTTCTATTTTTCTCTGCTTTCAGTCAAAATCAGCCCGACATCAGCAGTGATATTCCTCATGCCACTGGCCTCTTCTGCAACCAGCTTGAATTTCTGGTAGTTCTCTGTTAATGTACCATTCTAGTAGTCTTTTAAAGATAATCTTCAGCAAGATTTACTTCCATGTGATGTTAGTGAGATCGCTTGATAATTTCCATATTCTCTTAGATCATCTTTTTTTGAGAATGGAAACAAATAAGGATCTCTTCCAGTTAGTTGACCAAGTAGCTGTCTTCCAAATTATTTGGCATAAACTGTAAACGCATGTCAGAGTTGCACTTGTTTGTTGAAATATGCAAATTGCTATTCCATCAATCACAGGGGTCTTATTTTTTTACGAATGTCCTCGGTGCAGCTCGATTATTGTTGTTTCTTGCTTATATGCTGCTTCCTGAAATGGGTCCATGTGGATCAGTGGCTCTGTGTCTTCCTTCTGTCTTCTTTTGCTGCTTTCTGCATCATTGAAGATTTTGTCTATGGTATTGCAACTCGACTCTTGAATTTGGTTGGTGTTTTTTTAGTTATTTAAGCTTAAGAAATCTTGATCAATTCTTCCCTTTTGGTTTCCTAATTCCAGTTATTTGTACATTTTGTTTTAATGCTTTGCTTTGTCTTCTCAAAATGTGATTTGAAGCCTTCTGTTTATCTTTTTTACTTCAGTATTTTCCCCTTTGTTTTGGCCTCTTGACAGTCTAGTGAAATTGTGGAAATTTCTTCTGAAAAGATCAATTTGCTCTTGTCTTTATTCCCTGTCTTTGTAATGACCTTTTGCTTTCTTCCTGTATGGATATCCATATCCTTGATGGCATCCCATAATTCATCTTGTCTTTGATCATTAGTGTTTAAAACCTCATACACATTCTTGAGTGAAAATAACTTGCTCTCTTTTTCAAAATTAAAGCTGAAATAAATCCCATCCAATATCGATGACCATGTTAATATTTGAAAATGTAGGTGTGATAGCTTCCAGTGTCATAGTAACAAACAAACAAACCACTTCAACACAGCAAATTACAGATAGATAAAGAAGCTAACTAGAGCAACAGTAGTGAAGAGCACAGCATATTCTCCTTCTGTGTACAACGTTACAAACCCTTTCAGAAACTGCTCACAGATGCTGGGTCACTGCCCTTGGAAGAGTGAAGGGGCCAGAAAATCAGCTCATGCTCTCACCAGTCCCAGTGGAGTGCCCTGGCCTCTAAGGGTGGAAAGGAATACATTTCATTTATAAAAGTTAAAAAAATAAATATAGTCAGATTTACACTTTGGAGAAGTAATTTTTGCCTTTACTCTCTTTATCTGTAAAATTCTGTAGTTCAGTTTGATGATCCCTGGGATTTGTGTTGGTTCTCGACACCAGGATGGCAAGATTAAAGTGACCATCATCAACTGTGGCTACTTTACTGCTCACGTCCGTAAATCCATGCAAGCGAACTTTGTTCTTTCTTACCCTTTTGTGCTTTTCTTTCTCAGGTGAATTCATAATGTAAAATATTTATAGATGTTCTCTTTGACTTTTCCCTAGCTCATGACAATATTGGCCAACATTAATTCTTAGAAAAAAGTCACAGAAATTAAAATGATCTCATTTTTCTAAGTGTCAGTGGTAGGTTTTCCTTTGTCTTTGTATTGGAAGCAAATATATCTGGCAAAAGAGCACTTTGTACTATTACATATGGTACTCTCTTTGAAATGAAACCGAGTATAACAAGAGTGAGTAAATGCTAGAGGCAGATCAAATGGCAATTTAAAAATTTTGATGCATCTGTACATATTTTTCCATATTTTATGCTTAGTAATTATCATATACATAAATAGGGGTTTTGGTTCTAATCAGAAAATATTAAAGTGTCTTCACTCCCTCATTAGAAATCTTCCTCCTTGTTAACTCTTCAGAAATCTAGATTTCTCCTAATACATTTGTTAAGACTATCTGTTCATTTAAGAGTAGAGTACATTAGATCATATTGTCGAGAGAATTACATTTCAGATGAATATTTGTTAAGTATGTGTATGATATCATAAATCCATATATTCATGACATAATAGTATAGCAGTATAGCATACTTTTCTCCTCTTATTTAAAAAATCTTTCCCTACACCAAAACCATTTTGCTTCTTCTACCTAATGCTATTGGGGCTGTAGTTTCTCAAGTAGCTATAGGGAGTGCTTTACGATTTCATTAGTCTCTTTCCTTGAAAACCCTCTTCATCTCTTATGTTTTTTTGAAAATTATAAGGCTCATTCTGGAGCCAACCAGAAGGCTTCATATTTAGATATGGTGTTCCACATTTCAAGGTAAGAGCTTCTAAATGAGTAATAGAGGCTATTTTTAGCTCTAATAATCCCTTTTGATTTTTGTTAGACAGAAAGAATATTCAGCAGTTACAGAGTGACTGGCCATTAGAGTTCTTTTCTGAGCCTGATTTTTAACTCAAGTCGAGGGGAAATTACATGACGTTCCTTGGAGACCAATTGCTCCCAACTAGACTGCTTATTAAATAATTCCAATTCAGACCTACAATTGTTATGTGCACCTTTATCTTCACTTCACTAAGAACAAGCACATTTTTATTTCAACTAAGCATTTAATTCTGGAAATTAATCCTGACTCTATGAGGTTGGGTAATAGTTGTTGGAAAGTGGCTGCACTCTGCTCCCTGACTTTCACTGATGAGAAGTGAATACCTTTACTCACTTTGACCTTGATGTCCCAGAGGGATCTTAATGATATGTAATCTGTTTAAGTCATTATAGACATTTCACACAGTTTCCATGTCCTCTTCCTGTTCTCACATCTTGCCGAATATTCCCATTTGCTTTCTAAGCATAAATTTGACACAGGATTACGGAATTGTATAGGAACTAAACAGTAATGGGTGTTTGAAAAACATTCTAAATGTTAGTCTAAACGTATAAAAAACACAGATTAATAATAATGTTGGTTTTAGTTATCATTTGTCAAATCTATTAAAATTATAAATTTATAAAATTATAAATTGTTTACAGAGAATTGTGATGAAGTAAAAGCACCTAGATTCTCATTGGCTTGAAAATGGAAATTTCCTTTATTGTAGACAATTTTATATAGTTGACTCAAATATCTTTAAAGACTTTAAACTATCTTTAAAATATCTTTAAAGACACATAAACTGAAGTATCTTAAACTACAAAGTGAGTAAAGGTTGTTAACTAACCTTGATGACCAGACACTAGATGGCTAAAATATTGATCCAGTAAATATATTTTTCTATTAAATATTAATTTATTAAAATTAATAAATTAATTCTATCAGTTTTGCCATCCGTTCTGATTTGACGGTATTCAACAACAACATAATGGCCAATAGTGACAATAATTTCTAAGGAGGGGTTGTCATAGCATCTCTAGGAATATATTTAGCAAATGAATACTTAACAGTTAATCCTCAAATTATGGCTACATTTAGTCCTTAAATTGTCTTTGAGTCAAGTCTATACTTTACTAGGTTGGAACACATATGTATTGGGATGGGAAAGTCTGCTGTTAGGGACCTCTCCAAAGACCAGTGGTATCACTCTGGGGACTAAGATGCACCTGATACAGGCAGCCTGTCTTTGCAATCACTTGCTATGCATCGGAGAGCTGGACAGTGACTAGGGATGATAGAAGGAGAATTTATGCCTTTGAACTGTAGTGTTGGAGAAGAGTATTGAATATCCCTTGCACTGCTAAGAAAACAAACAGGAGAGAGTCAAACTAAAATGCTTCTGGGAGGCAAGGATTCTGAAGCTTTGTCTGGCATACTTGGAATGTGTTGCAATGAGGAACCAGTCCTTGGAGAAGGACATCATGCTTGGGAGGGTGGAGGGACAGCGCAGGAGGGGAAGGCCCTCTATCAGGTGGATTGATTCAGTGACTGGGGTAAAAGGGGTTGGTGTGTCTGAGACGGTGAGATTGGCACAGGGCAGAGCAAGATTTAGGGCTGTTGTACATAGGGTCACTAGGAATCATAGGCAACTCAATGGCACATACCAATAACAACAACAAGTTTTGAATGGTTTGATATGGTTCTTCTCTACCACCAGTTCATAAAATATTTGTCATAATATATGTTATATATTGTACCTTTTTAAAAAAACTTAGTTCTGTAGACACTAAAACATCTTTCATAATATTTTGAAGCTCATCACAAATTAGCTCCAGCAGCATCAGGATGGATGGTGAAGAGATTGAGATTGTACACAGCTTTAGTTTGCTTGGCTCCA
>NW_006399856.1:8772184-8780180 GCF_000299155.1 Elephantulus edwardii
GAGACCGGTCCTTAGAGAGGGACATCATGCTTGGGAGGGGGGAGGGACAGCGCAGGAGGGGAAGGCCCTCTATGAGGTGGATTGATTCAGTGCCTGGGATAATCGGGATGGGAGTGTCAGGGACAGTGTGATTGGCACAGGACAGAGCAGAGTTTAGGGCTGTTGTACATAGGGTCGCTATGAGTTGCAGGTGACTCGATGGCACATAACAACAATAATAACATATTATTGTGAACCATTATGTCAACTCATATTTTTCATATGATGAGCTTTACCGAAGTTGCCTCTTAGTTATGTTGTTATTATGTGCTCTTGAGTCAGACCTATCTCACAGATGGGTTTTCAGAGACACTAAATTGCATGGGACGAGATTGCCCCTCTCTCTGTCTTCTGTGGACCAGTTGGTGGATTCAAACTGTGTGCCTTTGGGTTGGAAGCACAACTCCTCAGCCATGAGGCCATCAGTCTGGCTTTCATAACTTAGGCACTGCCTGTATGTCACCAGGAGTCTCAAATTGACAAGACAACTGTGGGTTTGGTGTGCGGTGTGTTTTTCTTGTTGTTGTTGTGGTTTTTTTGTCTTTTATAAAGTAAGGACTTTCATTTACCATTTCTACCACTTGCATACTGCAGCTTCTAGGTCTGGCTTTTAAGAAGGAGGCCGAGAAAGGACAACATGAAAATTTCTTCTTTGAGGGTGACATTGGGTCTTACAGAAGAAGCAAATCTCTTCCCTCACTTTCTCTAATACTCTCACTGCCAGATTACCCTTCAGTGGTGACTCCCTGGCTGTTAGGGATGCTTCTCACCGTCCAGCCTGTCTAGTTCTTCCAATCTCACGTTCACTTGTGAACCTTTCCTCTCAGATTCCTGCTCCCCAGCACACTTCCCTCTCCCAGGTTGTCCTTTCTAACTGGACCTAAAGTCCTCCAGACTGCTTGTTTCTATGTGGGCTAGGGGACGCATTCTTATATGTTGTGCTTAGATATAAGAGAAAGCATGCTGTTTCCACTGCCAGAGCATTTAATCCTGTTTCCTATGTAAGCCTTTAAGTTATCTTTCCTTCTAATAGCCCAGTTACCTGGGCACATGATAAGAACCACGTATTCCCTGCGTCCACACAGCATTTAAGAAGATTGCCACACCTACTCTCTTCCCCTTGACAGGATAAAAGGAAGGGATTGGTCTACAGTAGAGTTTTCTTTGTCGATAAAATCTCCTTACATGGCTCTATCCCCTTTCCTCTCACATTTCCAGCTTTTCTTCCATCATCCTTTAAACTCTGTACTCCACTGGGAAAGAGTGACTTTTAAAAAGTAATTTTAGTACTGTTCAGAGTGATCTGGGTCTAACTTGCCATTATAAAGAAGCTGCTTGAGAAAGTGCTGTTTGGAATTTGAATATGAATGAAATTTAGCTAGACAGAGATGAAGTATAGATCTTCCAGGCAAAGCCACAGATGTGAAGGGTTTCTGGAGCAGTCTAACTGTGAACGAAAATGGATGGGAAGAAGGGCTAGACACTAGAGAGAAAATCATCTTCACAAGAGTGTCAGATTTAGGTGCAAACTCTCACCTTGATACTTACGGAATTGCATAATGCTTTGTAATCTTTAAAATAGGATTACTGTCTACCAGTTATGGTGTATATCTAAAAGTATTTCTAATACGGCTTTTCTCCAGATATGTACTTCACTTTCTAGTCTATTACCTCTCAAATTTCCAGTTTAGTAAGAGTAAAATCATCTTAATAATACCCAAATAAGAATCTATAAGTATTCACCAGTTCCTGTCATTGACCTAATTTAACCATTATGTGGTCTTGGTTTAGCAATATATCTTCTGCTAACACCTTCCCTGTTCTAGTATTCAGAGTGCTCCTTGGAGGCAAGTGTGATGAGGCTTCATGTTACGTAATTTGAACATGCTGCTAGGAGAGGTTATTCCTGGGAGAGGGGCATTGTGCCTGGGAACGCCGAGGAGCAGCAAAGGAGAGTACAAGCCATGGTGACCTATGAACAACAGATTTGAACCTTGCCCTATCCTCTGCCATCCTTACACTTCCTGATACACTATAGCCCATTGCAGCAGTCACCGTGTCCAACCACCTGGTCAAGGGTCTTCCTGATTTATTCATTGAAAATCTCTTTTTTAAAAAGACACAAACATCAATTTTGACTTGGACCTCACCTGATGGGCTGCATAGCAGTCGGATTGACTACATCTGTGGAAGGACTCATTGGAAAAAAGAAAAATTAGCAGTCAAAACTAGGCCAGGGGTGGACTGTGAATCAGCCCATCAATGTACAGGTTCAAATTGAGGCCAAAAGAAAATGAAACAAGTCCATGAGAACCAAAATATGATCTTGAATCTATTCCATCTGAATCTCAGAATCATCTTAAGAATAGGTTTGAAAGGTTGAACATCAGTGATGGAAGACCTGGTGAGTTGTGGCATAATATCGAAGATACCATCCATGAAGAAAGCAAAAGGTCATTACAAAGACAGAGGAGAAGGGGAAAAAAATGGAAAAGGATATCAGAAAACTAGACTCTAAAAATTGCACTAGAGTCAATACTCTCACTGCCAGAATGTCAAGAATCCAAAACTGAGGACAAAATGCCGATCATACTGTGTAAGACCACTGTTAGGAAAAGATAAAAAGGTTTATTCGCAGAATCATTCTTAGATGATTAACAAGATAGGAGAAGGGAGGGATGGGGAGTAAAGGAATAAAAAATAATCTGTAGATCACTCTCAGTCATTGCTGTGGAGTTGCCATTGAATCGTAGCTGACTGGGTTTTGCAGGCCGTACATTGCACACCTTAGTCTCTCAGAGACACTGTTGGATTTGAATCACTACAGAGACATTAACTTTGGGTTGGGAGTACAGAGTTCCCTAATATCTAGATAATAGGTTCATATTAAGGTGTGGGAAGGAAAAGGTAATATCAAATAAAGGAACGATCAGTACAGTATCCCTGAAGGAATCGAGGACTTGGAGTTCTAGAAGGATAAGTGGAAATGAGGATTACAGGGAGGATTTGGGAAAAGATCAATTCTATTTTCAGTATTGAAGTTAGTGTCACAGAACAAGATGTCTGTGAATGGTTGAATGAAAAATTAATTCAGTTTGCTTTGAATCCTTCACTCAAATCACAATGAAATCTAAAAATACAAGTAAGTTATTTTAAAAGACACTGATGGTCAAGTAGTGGTTTTCTCCTCTATTTTCTTTTCCAGCTTTGAAAAGAAATGCCTATATGATTGTGTCACTTCTAAGTTTAAAACCCTCCAAAGTCTTCCTTTTTTTCTTGGAACAGGCCCATCCCTTCACGTCGTGGGGCATGCTCTCTCCCACTGCTTCCTCCCTTCAGGTGACCGCTCACATCTGCTTCCCAGTCCCACGCTCCTCACGGAATCTTCACATCTGTTCCTTTGCCTGCAGATTCTTGCCTCTTTTCCATCTAGTTAAAAATAATCTCCTTCCTCTAAAAAAATGTTGAGCATAATTTTAAAATAGTTACCTGGAAGCTTAAAAAAAGATTTTTTTTTTAAATAGTGAATATTGTAAGATTCTGTGAATTTTAAGTAAAACCTTTTCCTTTCTCAATAATGATTTGTCTTCATATATCATTTCTAACCTCTCAGATCTAAAGCTGTTTTATACACTTAATTTCTTAAAAGCACGGATACTTTAAAAAAATGATATGCCTGACAATATCAAATAATAAGTAAAACAAAAGAAAGGAAATGCTGGCTTCTGACACAGCCCAAACAATACGTTTCAAAGCCTTAAAGACTTTTGTTGCATTTCTGAATAAGAGGTGTAGGCATTCTATTTAAACCTGCCTGTGGGTTCAGGAATGTTGATGAAGAACAAACACTGGTTCTCCTTTTGGCAGCGCCTTTGTTCACTGGGAGACAGATTACTATTCCAGTGATAGTGTTGTTCTGCTACAGAAAGGCAGCTCTTTTACTTTCCTGGCTGTGATTAAGAACGCTTGCAGATGTACCTCCTGTAGTTTTCAATGAGACAGAAATACCCATTATTTGGAGGTAAATTGGTAGTGGTTGTAGTGGTTATTACTGTGTGCCCTATTTAAAGATCTCATGTTTAAAGCAACAACAGGTTTCTTAGATGTTCATTCATATTCTCTGTCTCTCTGTCTCTCTGTCTCTGTCTCTCTCTCTCTCTCTCTCCCTCTCCCTCTCCCCCTCTCTCCCTGTGTGTGTGTGTGTGTGTGTGTGTGTGTGTGTGTGTGTCAAGATGCAGAAAATTGCTTAGAGGTTGATTGCCCATCTTTCTCCTATATATAATGTGTACATGTATACGTGTGAGTTCTGGTAGCGTATTGTTGTTACATGCCACTAAGAAGGACTCATGGTAATTCTATGAACAATAGTTCTGAACCTTGTCCTATTATGAGCCTATCTCATTGTCTCTGACACACTTGTCCTCTACCATAGAAACTGTGTCAGTCCATCTCATGTAGAATCTTCCTTTGCTGCACTGACCCTCCACCACTCTTTTAAACATGATGTCCTTCTCCAAGACTGGTCCCTCCTGACAACATGCCCAAAATATATGAGATGGAGCTTCACAGTCTTTGCCTCTAAGGAGCAATGTCGTTTCAACCTCTGCAGGAGAGACCTTTTTGTTTTCTTGGAAGTCCATGGTATGGTCAATACTCTTCTCCAGCACCACAATTCAAAGGCATCAGTTCTGCAGTTGTCATACTTATTGTTTAGCTCTCCGATGAATTTTAAGTAATTGAGAAGACCTTTCTTTGGACCAGGTGTACCTTAGTCTCTAGCACAGCATCATTTCTCCTTAGCACTATGGAGAGGTCCTTGACAGCATACTTTCCCATAACAACTCATCTTTGGATCTCCTGACTATTGGTGCCAAGAATATTGATTGTGAGCCCTAGCAAGATGAAATTGTTAAAAACCTCAATCTCTTCTCTATATATCATGATGCTGCCAATTGGCCACATGGTGAGAAGCTTTGTTTTCTTGATAATTGAATTTCATCTCATACTGAAGACGGTGGTCTTTGACCTCCTTCAGCAAATGCGTCAAGGCCTCCTCTGTTGCAGCAAGGTAGTATCTTCTGTATGATGGAGGTTATTGATGAGTCTTCCTCCAATTCTGTTGCCACATTCTTCTTCATAGAGACCAGCCTCCCAAATGATCAATTTTGTAAAAGTGTGGAAAAAGAAAACTTCCCCAATGCACTTCTTTCTGGATTTTGAACTATGCATTGTTTCCTTGCTCAGTTTGTACAGCTGCTTCCTGGTCTAAGTGCAGGTTTCACAAAAACACAATCAAGCTTTCTGGGATTCCCATTTTTCTCAATGTTAATCTCGATTTATAGTGATCTAGTGATCTACGTATTCAAATGTGTTTGCATAGTCAATAAAATACAAATTGGCATTCTTCGGGTACTCTGCTTTCAATCAAGATCCATGACATTGGAAATGGTATTTTTAGTGCCACAGCCACTTCTCAACTCAGCTTGTATTTCTGAAAGTTTTCTGCCAATGTATTTTTCAGTCATTTTTGTATCATTTTCAACAAGATTTTGCTTGTATGTGATATTTGTGATACTGTTTTGGATACTGTTTGGTGATTTCCACACTCTGTTTATCACGAGTTTGGGAGTGGGAATAAAAGTAAACCTTTTCCAATCCATTGACCAGGTAGCTATCCTCCAGATTTCTTGGTACATCCTGACAATCACGTCCAGGGCTGCATCTGTTTGTTGATATATGCCATTTGATATTCCATCAATTCCTGGGGCCTTGTTTTTTGCAATTCCTAAGAGCAGCTTGGATGTCTTCCTTGTTAATCATTGCTTCTTGACCATATGCTGTTTTATGAATTTTTTCTGGGTTGGCAAGCTGTTTTTGATACAGTGACTCTGTGTAGTCCTTACGTCTTCTTTTGATGCTTTCTGAATCATTCACTATTCTGCTTATAGCTCCTTTAAGTATTGCAACTCAAAGCTTAAATTTGTTCTTCAGTTCCTTTGCCTTAAGAAATCCTAAGTGAGTTCAATACTTTTAATTTTTGTAACCTCAGGTCTTTACACATTTCAATACAATATTTTTCTTTGTCTTCTCATGCTGTCTTTTGCAATCTTCTGTTTGACTCCTTAATTTCTTGACTAGTGCAAAATTCACAGTCTCTTCTGACCTTTATCTCTCCATTAACCTAGGGCACTGTCAACCTAAAAGCATGAAGTTCAAACCTATGTGATGGGTATAATTGACCAGCAGCTGCTCAGTAAAATGATAGACTATCTCCTCCCATTGTGATTTACAGCCTCAGAAACCTGGTGGAGGGTTAATATGAGTCAGAACTGACTTGATGGGTGAGTTTGAGTGTCAAGAGTATGTTGCTGTTGTTTTGTACTGTGAACTCAGAACCGACCCATAGCTAACCCAGCAGGTATTCAGAGACAGTTAATCACATGGGATGAGTCCGCTCATCCTTCTCCTGCTGGTGGCCTCAAACCACATGCCTTTGGGATTACAGCCCAACTTCTTGCCACTGGGCCACCAGAGATCGTAAACATATCAAGTAACATAGTCGGATTCAGCTTCAGCTTTGTTCATTTTTAAAAAGCCTCCTCTCTCCCTATCCCCACACAATACTATCTACCTATACCAAAGTTTACAATCCCTCTGCCATTCAAAGTCATCCTTTTCATTATGGGTAGCCTTTGGGATTGCCTCAAAGTGTTTGTGGCGTGTGTGTGTGTGTGTGTGTGTGTGTGTGTGTGTGTGTACTGTTTCTTAGTTATTAGAAAAGAAGCTCTGGTTGCAAATTGATATAAAAGCTCTAGGATTCAAACCAGAGAGTTGTCTATTTGAACCCACTTATTACTCTATAAAATAACCAGAGGGTTGTCTATTTGAACCCACCAGTTGCTCCTTAAAATAAAGGTGTAGTTATCTGTTTCCTCAAAGATTCATATCTGTAAATTTCAAAGGATATTCTACTGTTTATGAAGTCATTTTGAACTTGGAATGTTTTATTTTTTAGTTATCAAAAGTTAAAGGGGAAATATTTAGATTGAATGAGAATGAAAGAATTCTAGCTTTCTTAGTGACCTTGACCATAGTGCTATCAATTTTCATTCCAAAACATTTGAGGTAATAAAGATAATAATACTTATTTCAACAGTGAAGATCAGTGTGTTTCATACCTATTCAGTTGTTTATTCCAGAAGGTGCATCAAGGTATATATAGTAGTTTTAATGTCTTTTAAAATATCCCATCTTTATTTATTGTATTAATTCATTAATGACATTCCTCCCATTTTAGTACCAAAGATCATTGATATTCAATGGAGAAGGAAAAAGGCAGATCCTCAGTAATAATTCGTGTGAACATGGGTGTTGATAAAGCTTTCCCCTGCTTTCACCACTTAGCGCTTCTGTAAACCCCTGAGTGAAAATTGATACTTCCAGTTTACAACAAACATAAAATAGTAAAGTTATTGCATTAAATGTGTTCATTAATAGGCGTTGATGTGTGTACAGTCAGTTGTGTGCACTGCAGACAGTAATTAATGATAGAAAAATATCCCTAGATGCTCCAAGTCTAAACTTTGTGTCTGAAAGTTTTCATATTTAAGCTAGGGTCAGAGTTCTTTAGTCGTGTATATTCTGTATTCTTCCACAAAGCACAAAGAGCAAACCTGACCACTCCTTCTCTCCAGAATGGAACAGGATAAAATTGTAAGGGATAAACTTTGAAAATTTAGGTACTCTATTGCTGATACTTTACAAGACATATTTTTCAATACCCTCCTTATTTTATAAAAAAGTGATCGATCCTAGCTTATCTTTTCTTTTTTTTTCCTAGCTTATCTTTTCAACCCTGTACCCACCCACTACTATATTTTTCACAGTTCTTATCTGTAAGATTCTTAAACACTATGGTTAATCGAGTCGCTTGTGACTCATAGCGACCCTATGTACA
>NW_006399856.1:8782805-8801217 GCF_000299155.1 Elephantulus edwardii
GACTCAGTATATTCCTTCCATCTTCTTTTAATACTTCCTGGATTATTACAGGGCCAAAATGTTACCTTGCATCCAGCTGTGTTTTACCCAGCTCCCCATATAGAGAGCAGACAATCAATATTGTTTAAAGAAATAAATTTTAGTGAGCAAAATATTCTTCAGAATATCATGTCCTCACTAAACTGTATATAATTTACAAATATTTCACATAATATTTTTTAAAAGAAGAAGAAGGATAACAATTGGGGAAATTAGAGGAATGGAGGAGGGAGAGAAGTGAGAAAAGAAGGCATACCAAAACATCGATTTACAATTAGACGTCGACACAGTCTAGCTTTAGCTTAGTTGTTGATACCATAGAGCTGGACCTGTCTAATAGTTGACCGTCCTGTACGCTTTCAGAGGCAGTAAATCACACAGGTGGAGATTGCCTATTTTCTCTCACAGAGCTCATTATAGATACTCCACCAACAGGTACAACTTTACAGTCTGTCAATTTAAAACTGATTGTTGTCTGGCCCTCTAGTGGGTTTTCAGTGCAGTAAATAGCATGGAAGGAGATTGAATATATTTTCCCATAGAACAGCTGGTAGATTTGAACTGTGTGCTTTCAGGTTCACACTTTAGCTCCTTACTACAAAGACACCAGCAGTCAGTGTGATGTTGTTTGTTTGTATGTGCCATTGAATCGAGCTGACTCATAGCTGACCCTCCTGCCAGTTTTCAGAGGCTATAAATCGTATGGTAGGAGATGGTGCATCTTTCGTCTGTGGAGCAGAACTGCTCGTCTTAGAGTTGGCAATGTGCCTCCTTACGACAAAACCCGCCATTGCTTCTTCTACCACTTATTAGAAGATTGAAATATACTGCTGAATTTCAGAACTAGACACATGTACTGATTGCAAAAATAACAAGTACTATGGAAAACAAAATTCTAAATATTGATTTGAAAATAATCCAAATAACTTCTTAATAGTTTCAACATTTTTTCTATGATAAAAGAGCTATATAAATATCATTTGTCCATAAAAATATTATGATTACATGTGTTCTGGTCCTAAAGTTGACTTTGTTGTTGTTGGTTGTTAAGTACCTTCACATCATGTACAACCTGTAGTGAGTGACCTGTGAACAACAGATCTGAACCCTGTCCTATCCGGTGCCATCCTCACAATCTCGGACAGAATTATGCCCATTGCTGCAGTCACTGTGTCAATCAATCCATCTGGTTGAGGGGCGCCTCTCTCTTGTTGATCCTCTACCTTTCTCAACATGAGAAGGAATAAGCCCTTCTAGCAACATGTTCAAAGTATGTGGGACAAAGCTTTATCAACTTTGCCTCCTGGGATCTCTTTGCCTTTGTCAACTTTAGGCTAATATAAATATTAACTATTATTTATAATGATAGTATTATCATCATAATCATCATTATTATCATAGTTATTATTATTATTTGTGTTTAAGAAATAGTAGAAATGCAGCAGGAGTAGGTACATTAGAGTTGGATTTTTGCTTGTTTTTTTCTACTTTAAAATTTAAAAATTACCAGAAATGTAGTGCCTTAGTACACACAGTTACCAACTTAGATCTCTCATGGTACACAAGTCCAGATACAGTGGGTTAGGTCCTCTGCTTGGGTTCTAAATAAGATAAAATAAATACCTCTTCCAGGGCTGCAATATCTTCTTTGACTCTGATTTCTCTGGCAGAATTGAATCCCTTGTGATTGTAGAATGGAAATCCCCACTGGCTTGCTGATCTCATCCCAGGTTTAGAGGTTGCGCTCAGGTTGTTGGCCGTTGTTTTCTGTGCAAGCATTTCTCAGCACATTCATTAGTATCTTGTTTCAAGCAAAGTAGGGAATTAAAGTTGGAATTCAAATCTCTCTGACCTCTTCCAGTTACTCACTTTGTTCAGTCACATCAGTTAGTATAGTCTCTTTTGGATAAACTTGTAGGTCAGTGGATTAGGGACCTTAATTGTTATTGTGATTGTTGTGTGTCATCCTGTCTATTGTGACTTTTAGTGAACCTATATACAGCAGCTCTGCACTCTCGTCTATCTTGAGCTAATTTCATTGTGTCTGACACAACTACCCCCGTCACCCCAGTCACTGAGTCAGTTGCATCTGTGAAATTTCTTCTGTAGTAAAAAATTTATATAGATATAGATGATATAGATAGATATAGATATAGATATAGATATAGATATAGATATAGATATAGATATATAGATACATACATATACACAATCACAATGTGATATCTCATCACATTCAAGTCATACTAAACTTAAGGAGGGGATAATATTACCTGATCTGTACAGCAGGGGACAGGGATCGTGAATGTCATCCTGGAATTTTGCTGAGACTACATGCTAAGTTTTAGATCTGAAGCAAATAACTTCAGTATCATAAAAATTCACAGGCTTCCCCCCACCTTGTTCATTTTATATAACATCAAAAATCAATAAAAAGAAAACGTGCCAGAGGCCGAGACATATCAAGGAAATCTTTGACTCATCATAGATCTTAAAGAAGGGTGCTTGGATAGTAAGAAAATAAGAATAAAGGGGGAAAACTTAATGAAGAAGTTGTTCAGGAGGCAGTGTGATTACACAGAGAGAGAAGTAGAATGGCTTCACAAAAAGATAAGAAGAGTTCTTAAAGGTTAAAATCAGAATATTTTAATTTCTTTGGAGAAATGTGGAAAACAATGTATCTAGTATATCTTCAGACGTTGTAGTTTGAGTCATTACCACTTTCCTTATGTATCACTTTCCTTATCACTTTTCCTTATTCTTCTGAGAAGAAGCCAATAATGTGATCGTCATTATTTGCATTTCTTATAAAAGTGTGTCTCACCATATTTGTCTCTAAGGAGCACATTGGCAGCACGTCCTCCACTGCAGATTCATTTCTTATTTTGACAGCCCACTACAGATTTCTTGGTCTGTGTCCTTGAGTCATTTTTTTTTTTTATTTGTAAAAGTCTCATGTGACACAGGAGAACTCATTCAGGGGGTTTACCTGCCTGTGGCTTTTATGAACACTGAGTGCAGGTCTTTTCTGCTGCAATGCCTCTGAGTATATTCACATCACCAGCCGTTTGGGTTACAGCCCAGTTTTTAAAAGTTGCACCACCATGATTCTTAAAGAAGATTTTATAAATCTTATTTATTTAATATTTACAGTCAATTTATCCACTTGACTTACGGCTGGCCACACCATACACTTCTAAGAAGAGCCCTTTCCTAAAAGTTTCAACTCAAATAATGTCTGTCTAGGAACTTTTATTAGGATGTCTTTTACTTTTAATACCACCTTACATTTACCTGGAGCTTGAAAAAAAGTGATATAATTGCTTGCTTCTTCTATTAAAGAAAGGATATGATTTTCCTGTTTACTTAGATTTTCGTTAATAGCAGAAATGGTGGTCAGTTTGCATTAGGAAAGCTAAGAACAATGCTATTAATTTCCTAATGCTTTACAACTAAAATATGGTATAGCGTATTTTGATTTGTAAACAAGGTCAAGTTGGAGTCAAAGATCTTATGTCACGTAATAAACTGACTAAAATCCAGATTGTCTATAGACATAAGCTGTTTGCTCAGTAATTCTCAGAATGATCTATTCAAACTGCTGTGTGGTCATGTATTATGTTTGATTTAGTGTTTCATTTTTCTCAAAACACTGTTTTCCAAGGAACCATTTTATTTTTCTGTGGATTTTATCCATGTATCATTTATTACTCAAACATGTTTAACAAATTTATGACTTTTTTTATGTCATATTTTGATACATTCACATTGATGGAATATTATCTGTATAATTTTAGCTACAGTGAAATATTTTCAAAATGATGTTTTTTTCTAAAATATATATATATATATGTATATCTACCAGCTTCTTCCTCACTTAAAAAGAAAAATTACATTTTGAAGATTGTTCACACCATTTCTTATCATATAATTTGAGCCAAAGTTAAAGAGAGGTTTGATGATAAGGGGGTCTTTAGAAGAACTGCTAACTCTAGGTTGTTTGTATGAAGCCTCAGTGAAGGAGAGAGACAGTGTTGCATTGAAAGATAACTTGCTGAGTTATTGTCCCTGTGTTTACTTGCTAGTAAATGAATGGGATTGAGGAATGGGAAAATTTAGAAAAGACCATTGCTTGAAGACATATCCCTAATCACTTGAATGACACCCCTCCTCAGCACAGTCCTCTCTACTTCAGGTCTTCTCACTGCCCTCAAGTTGATGCCAATTTATAGCCAACCCACTCTTAGGTCTCTGAGGCTATAAAGCTCAAGGAAGGAGATTGGCCAATGTTTCATGATGGCAAACAATTACTTTTCCATTTCCCAAGACATTGGCTCTGCTTTGCCATTGTTTGCTTAAACCTTCAACATGGCAATAGTCACTGCTTCTTCTTATTATTATTATTTCTTTTGAAGTTAACTTTTGTATTCCAACTATACACTGAATATTTTAAATTGAAAGCTTAATAAAATATAAATACTGTTGTAAAAATATCTATAATTTATTATCCAGACAAAATTCATTTCTGTTCACACATTCCCTCTCTCTCTCTTAAAATTATACACATGTCCCAGAACAAAAATACAGCTACAAATTCTAATCAGAAAGCATTTTTAGAGACACTGTTACTTTTTAATTGCACTGTGTTTTATAAGCATTTTTATGTAATAAAATATCTTCAAACTCCATTTATAATAACTATAAAATATTTCACTAGACATGTTTGATCTCTCATGTCAGTCAAATTTTAAATATTTCAAACTTTTGCATTTATAAATTATGTTGGGAAGAATTATCTTGTCTATGGGTTGTGTTTTTTTTTCCTTTTTACTCTAGTGTTGAATGTTTCTTCAGATGTATTTGAAAACGTGTAATTACCAGAGCAATGGATGCTGTCACTTTTAAGGTTCTTGAGACCTGCAGCTAAATTTTTTCCTAGAGATGTGAGGATATTTTTTGCCAGAACTATGACAACATTAATTTTATTGTACATTTGTTAGTTGCTTTGACAAATTTAATTTAAAAATCAGATAATGGTTATATTTTCTTTTCTGTTTGACATACTATATAGAGTAAATATCTGGCTCCTTCTCCCAAATTCCTTTTTAAAAAATAAACAAAAAACTTTCTTCCCAAAGAATTGTTTTTTCTTTGACCATTTCTTATATTCTGAACTCATCGGCAGTGTGAATTTTCTCTTCTTGGCTACAACTCCTAGGGGTTTTAACTTTATAGTCTGATTTCTTCATTCCAGTTAATTGCCTCATTTTTTGTACCATTTTGCCATCTCTCATGCATTCTTCTTACTTTTTAATAGTGAACCCTACTAGACAAAAACATGGATACATAGACATATATGACAACAAAACTAGAAAACCACCTTGCAGTACAAGTTTGCATTTATATCAGTTTTGTCCGACTTGGGAAAATGTAAGTTATCTTATTTGTTTGGTTCTCCAAAAATAAAAATACCACAAGTCAATGGCTTTGGCAAACTAATGTATTGTTTTCCATGGATTGCCAAATAAACCAAACCAGTTTTTCTTGGGGAAGATGCAGCCTGAATACTCCTTGGAGGCAAAGATAATGATGCTTCTTCCCACAAGCTTTGACCATATTGCTAGTAGAGGTCGTTTCTTGGAGAAGGACATCATGCTTGAAACAGTGTAGGTATATCGAAGGAGAGGATAGCTGTCAACCTTGTGGTTTGACACAGTGACTGCAGCAATGGCTTGAATGTATCAGAGATTGTGAGGTTAGTACAGAATAGGACATGGTAAAGATCTGTTGTTCATAAGGTTGCTCTGAGTCATATTTGACTCAATGGCATCTAACAACAACAACAACAAAAATGACAGTTTATTTTAGGGAGCTCGGATGGTGTGGTCAGTAGGGAGTTGTGATGTTCATTAAAGGTGGCAGCATTGGCTCTGAGGGGAAATACGGACAGTTTTCACACTGTGTGATTTCTGAAAGGTCAGCTGAGTGTTGGTTACAGCTCCATGGCACTGAACTTCATTTTTGGAGCTCTGCTGACCTGGTCCATAGGAAGTTGCACTGGTAACCCAAAGAACATCTCTTGCAGTTTTAACCCACCAGGGTCTTCTGGGAAGAAAGATATGCAGTTTCCTCTTGTGAAGTTTATAATCTTGGAAACTTACTGGAGGTAAAGCTATGGGATGGCTCCCTACTCAGTGGCATTGGAAGATGGTTTAGAAGACTAGAAAACAAAGTTCAGAATCTAATCTCTAAGAGATGGTGCTTTCTTTGTTGATTTTATGGGAAAGTCATTATTCCTTTCACTATCTCTGTCCTCAGCATTCCTAGAAGACTGCATACTTCTTGACATTAATCACATCTGGATTGGGGACATTTACTATGCAGAGATTCTGGATCTAAAGACATACTGTAATCCAGTTCTTCTGTTAAGGGTTGGTCAGCTCCATCATTTCTCTGCTCCTTCTTTCTCATTCCTTTTCTTTATTGTAAAGTAAATGTTGTTGCATGTAACAGTGTAGGAAACTATTCTATCCTTATGATCAAAATAATTGCAGCATTAAGAGTGTTGCATCTCACCCTTGATCCTTTTACAACTGACTGGTTTAACAAATCATGGAGGATCATAACCTGCACATTACATTATTATATACACATGTTTTAAAGGAACACAGTTTCACCCATGATATAAGTACATGGAGAATCCTAAATTCTGCTGTTTCTTTCTTATCCAGACTTTTAAAGAGTGAAGAAAAGCCATCCAATATATGCATGAACAGTTTTATTTAAGGACTACATTTATCACTATCCTTTCCTAAACTTATTTTTCATTTTGTTTTGACATTTAAGTTTCTTAATATAATTGAGGAATTAATTCCTATTTCAATACCATAAAACATTTGATAACATAAAACAGAACAAAACAAGATGAAGGAACAGTATTTTTTTTTAAGTGTAGTTAAATCAGTGCAGTTATGGAAAGAAGAATTATTTTGAAAATTTTGTTTAAAACTTTTCTAACTCTTTAAGTGTTAAACAAATCATTAGTACCGTCTGTGTTTATATTGAAACAATATAAACTGCCTGTGTGGATAGGAGAGTTCTGGTGGCCTACTGACAAGAAGCTGCACTGCAATCCGGAAGGCATGTGGTTGGAGACCACTCCTGCTCTGTGGGAGAAGGGTGAGCGATCTCCTCCTTTGTGATTTACTGCTTCTGTAAACCCACTGGAGGGTCAGCTATGAGTTGTTTCCAACTTTATGGTACATAATAACAACCACCACCTGCATAGTTATTGTATTAACCAATTGGTTGAACTTCTAGTTTATGGAGAAAGCTTTTCTTTTTTTTTTTTTTGGAGAAAGCTTTTCTAATTGTCCTGTAGGAGTCTCTTCAGGGAGCTCTGGTGATGCACTGTGTAAGGAGTTGAGCTTCCAACCCACCCAAAAGCATAAGGTTTGGATACATCATCTGCTCCGTGGGAGAAAGATAGCCATCCACCTCCAGTGTGATTTACAACTTCTGAAAACCCACTGGAGGAACAGGAATGAGTCCGTTTTAACTCAACAGCAAACATAAGAAAGAGTCTCTAGTCCTGTTTTTCTCCTTGAGACTTCAGTGTACTGGTATGCTTTTTTTAAAAATCAACACCTACATCATACTGATGAATTAAAAGTGCCTTATCCCTCTAAGCACAATAGTGTATTTGGCTATAAACATTGGGCTTCAAGATGAATTTAAGGACCATATTTGAAACTAGAAAACACTCTTGGATTCAGTCATAAGTATTTAAAAAATGTGCTAATCTTCTGCAAGAGCCATGATTTTGATAATCACTACCTAACTCGTGGTTGCTGTGAAACTGAACCCTGGGACACTGATGTGTCAAATGTGATAATGGTCACCCATGGTGGACAGTGTTTGGTGGAGCTCCCCAATTAAAACAAGCCTGGAAGCAGAAGTAGCATCCACTTCCAAAATGGCTTGCCTCAGGAAACCCTATGAATGTGGAGAACAATGAATGTTACACAAGTGTTCAGGTCTTTTGTTCATAGGGTTGTGATGAGTCGTTTATGACTTGAAGGCATCTCACAACAGTAGCAACATTTTTAGAAAACTGAGGGAGAAGGATCTACTCCTCCAAAGGTAGAGGTTGAGTGAAGAGGTAAAAACTCAGAATGATATGGAGGTAGAGAGACGGAGAGTGATTGAGTGAACTAGCAAGACACTATTCAGTATACAGTGTAAAAACCATACAAGAGGCAATGGAAAATAGTTGATGGTGAAACTAAGAAACAGCTTCAAAGACCTTATTTATAAGTATGTTAGGATTTTAACATAACTTGTTGGGAGACACGGATCTAGCCATAATAGTTATATTTGATCTTAAAAAATCCCATGATACTTTTGAAATTAATTTCATGTATATTTCATATTTAGTCTCTGTAAATCCATTTTCATTGAAACATTGAGACTAAAGAATAGTGACAATCTCTCATGTTTTATTTTGTTTTGGTATAGTGTGTCAATTAATGTCGTTTGTTGTTGTAGAGTTGCTTCTGATTCACAGTGATTCCATTTATATACTTAAGTATTTTTCAGAAGAAAAAAAACCATTTGAGTTAACATTGCTAGATAATTTGGAAACTAAGAGCATAATTTAAGAGTGTGGAATATTGTAAGTAGATAATTGTAATACTTTATTTTTAAATGTACATATACAGTTGAAAGTCAGTGTAGCATTTCCTCTCTGTTTAAAATTCTGTTCCTATTTAGAGAGAATTATTGTTACATAGTATAATATACCAGAGGAAGCATTTTTTCATGGATTAATTTTGCAATCAACTTTAGTTCTGTGATAGGATTCCTGGTTGGGGAAATGAGTTGACTTATAATCAGGATAGTCAAGGTACATATGAATATGTGGAATATTACAAAGTTAGGCAAAGAAGTAATTGTGGTTATGTGCCACCTGCAACTCATAGCAACCCTGTGTACAACATCTCTGAACCCTGCCCTGTCCTGAGCCAGTCTCACTGACTCCAACACACCTACACCCATTGCCCTAGTCACTGTATCAATCCATCTCATCTGAGGTCTTCCTCTCCTGCGCTGTCCCTCCACCCTTCTATGCATGATGTCTTTCTCCAAGGATCAGTCCCTCCTAGACATGTGCCCAAGGTATGTGTAACAGAGCTTCAGAATTCTAGCCTCCAAGGAGAAATTTGATTTCACCCTCTTCCAAACAGACCTATTTGTTTTCTTGGTGGTTCATGATATGTTCAAGACTCTTCTCCAGCACCACAACCCAAAGTCATAGATTATTCTGTCATCCTTAGTCATTGCCCAACTCTCGGATGCATAGCAAGTAATTGTGAAGACAGTGGCCTGGACCAGGTACACCTTATTCTCTAGACTCACATCATTGCTTCTCAGTACTCTGATGGGGTCCCTGAGAGCAGATTTTTCCCAGTGCAGTTTGACTTTTGGTTTCCTACTGCTGGTGCCAAAAGTCTTGATTGTGGAGCTGAGCAAACTGTAATTGTTAAAAACCTCAATCCTTCTCCATTCTGTCATGGTGCTGCCAGTTGGCCCAGTGGTAAAAATCTTTGTCTTCTTGATGTTGAGCTTCAATCCATATTGAAGACTACAGACCTTCTGCAGCAGGCACTTTACTCCTCCTCATTTTCAGCAAGCAAAGTTGTGTCATCTGCATAACATCAGTTGTTGATGAGTCTTCTTCTAATCTTTATGCCACATTCCTCCTCATAAAGCAATGTATCCTTTCATTTCCCCTGAACATTTTTTAAGGGGAGGGAGGAGTATTATATCCTTTGGAAACAAGTTGGTGGAAATGACTTTTTTTAGATAAAGAACATTCCTCCAAATTTTTCCAATCAGACCTAACTGATTTGTTCCATACCCTTCCTATCCCTTGACTGTGAGATATCACTCTTTCTTTTCAATGATGAATGTGCTGCTATATGGCTGAAAAATATGTGAATTATTGTTGTTGTTATGTACTGTGGAATACACTCTGACTCATAGTGACCCCAAGAATAGCAGATCTGAACTTTGTCCTATCTTCCACCATCATGACATTCTCCAACATGCTCTACCCCGTTGCTAAATTCACTCTGTCAGTACATGTTGCTGAAAGTCGTCTTCTCTTTTTCTGATCATCCACCATCCCAGCATGATGTCTTTTTTCAAAGATTGACTCCTCTTGGCAAAGCCCAAAGACTGTGTGAGATAAATGTTCACTATCTTCACCACCAAGAAGTTCCCAAGTTGCACTTCCTCCCAGACACACTTGTTCTTTTTGCATTCAGTGGGATATGCAGTGTTCTTTTCTACACCACAGCTGAAAGACAGTGATTCTTCTTCTGTCATCCTTATTCAGTGACTAACTTTCAGATGCATAGAAAGGAACTGAAAATACCATGGCTTGGATCAAGCTCACCTTAGTCTTTAAATTGACAACATTGTTCTTTTTAAACATAATTCACTTTATTTGTCATACAGAATCCACTATGTGTGGCCACAGCTGGAGCCTGGGTCCTCTGCATGGAGACTCTGGTGTGAGTCTTTATAAGATGGTCAGTGAATTCCTGAAAGGGATATTTGGTGAACACAGTCTCTTTCCAGAGTAGGTCTTGGAGATGGCATCAAAGGTGGTCTCTCTTTAGCATTTGGAAAGGGTCCTTGACAGCAAAGTTCTCCAGTGTAACACATCTTTTGACTTGTTGCCTACATCTCCCAAAGGTGTTGATTATGATTCCAAGCAGATGGAATAATTTTAAACTTAAGTATTTTCTCTTTGTATTTCTTGTTCGTCCAATGATGAGGACTTTTGTTTTATTGATGTTGAGATTTAATCTGTATTGAGGCTGCAGTCATTGATCTTTTGCAGGAAGAGCATCAAGTTGTTTTCAGTTTCTACAGGAAAAGTGCCATCTGCACTTTTGTTAATGAGCCTCCTCCAAT
The DNA here is from genome assembly GCF_000299155.1 of Elephantulus edwardii. Classification (NCBI taxonomy): domain Eukaryota; kingdom Metazoa; phylum Chordata; class Mammalia; order Macroscelidea; family Macroscelididae; genus Elephantulus; species Elephantulus edwardii. Next base: position 8,793,828 of record NW_006399856.1, read on the forward strand.
CCTAATGAAAGTTTCAGCATAACTTTCAGATTGAGCTAGAATAAGCATAGCAGAAAGACCAGCTTGTCTATAGGTGAAATAACAAACCATTGATAAACCTATGAATAATAAAAGAGTATTACTAGATATCTGTTATATAGGAGCATACTATATGAAACTCTTCCTTACAATGACATGTTAATTTAATTGATGAATTTTGATGTAAGTGATACATTAATCTACACCATTTCCAGGTGGTATTAAAACCAGTCAAATTAAAGTATGAGTGGCACTTTTTCCGATCTAGATCATTCTTCACTTTTCATTAATTTTCCCCCCCAGGTCTGTAAATCATTTAAATTATGAATGACAAAAATGCATCCTCACCATGTTTGTTACAGTGGAAAGAACAGAGAGTTTAGGGTCAGAAAACTGAACTCCCAGGTGTGCTATTTTTTATTTGCTTCATGGTGAACTTGGATAATGGCCTTTACCTCTCTGGGACCTGGTTCCTTCATCTGTAAAGTGAAGGGGTTAATGTGTTCTCTTAAGGTCTCTTCCATCACTGACCTGCTAGGATTCTATTTCCTTGGGCTTTTGTATCATGTCTAAAGAGAGGTGGATGTATAGACTTTTCCCCTCCTTTATTTCTGAATCTATCCTTTGCATGCTTTCTCCTCCCTTTCATAGTTTTTTATTGTTGTTATTGTGTGATGTCAAGTTACATTCAATCCATGTGACCCTCCACAAGTTTTTCTGAGGCAGTAAAGTGCACGGGAAGAGACTGTCCAGCCTCTTTCCACAGAGAAGGTGGTGGATTCGAACCTCATCCCCTTGCAGTTGCAACACAGCATCTTACCACTAGACCAACATAGCTCCCTAGAAAACATTAGTATAAATGATGTTAATTGAGTTCAAGGTCTAGACCAACTTACTCAAATTCTCATCTTTAAAGGCAAAGCATAGATTGTGAGAATTTTGATAGTTATGGTTAGTGAATCCTGAGTATTTATTCTATTCTATTCTATTCTATTCTATTCTATTCTATTCTATTCTATTCTATTCTTCTCTTCTCTTCTCTTCTCTTCTCTTCTATTCTATTCTATAGAATATTGGTCATACAGAGGAGAAGAGTGCATTATCTTCATTTTCCTGGTTGGTAGTGTAGCTTATCTCTATGAGAGATAAACAATTGGCCATTTGTAAATGAAGCCTCAAGAACTGCTTTTGAAGTTAAGATGTGATTGTCACTCTTGGATATTTCCACAGACTACTTTGATTCTGAAGCTATTTTTCGACCCAGTTGAGGCTTAACTGTAAGAACAGAAGAAAGCAGCCCTTTTCATGTTCGTCTATCAGCCTTAACTCTTATTGACTTTTCATGTTAGTGCTTCTCAGTCTCATTTCCAGATAATATACACTCTTACTTAACCCTACCTGAGGCTGAAACATCAATGGTAAGGTGGATCTTCTGAAGATGCGGTTTTGGGGAAGAGGATTTTCAAACTGATTGAGAATCATAGTATCATCCAGCATGAAATAAAATATAAAATTCATTTTCATACAATCTTTAACCATCAAATCAGAATGCAGGTCCCAGAAGTCAAACTGAGAAAATGTAATTACATACCAATATTTTATATGATTCAAATAACAGAATTAAAAACCACAGCAGCAAAATAAAGCATTTTAAACTCTGATAATTATGATATTATTATGACATGATTGATAGGCAAGTGGCCTTGCCAAGTTTTACTAAATATAAAACTCTATCCCTACTGCTGCAAGATACTGACAACACTTGGTTCATGTCTATTTTGATTAGTCTATTTAATTTCTGTAGCTTCCTGTCAAAAAGAACTGATCATAGCTGAAATTGGTAAAAGAAGAAGAAAACATTTTTCGAGCTTCAATTAGGTCATTTATGGGTCCTTTTAAATTATTATTAAGACTATTTTAGGGATGTGTGAGATTCATGCAACTCTAAGAGATCTGTTTTTTTGGATGTCAAAGACATGATTCTCCAGATGCTATTAATACATCATAACCTATATATTGAATACAATTGTCAAATATCTATGACTAGGGATTGATATTTTAGGTATTATTTAAGAGAATTGTGAAGATAATTTTGTAGATATTAAAATTCATTAGTAAACAAGTACATCAATTGCATAGACAGAAGAAAAAGTTGTTTACATAGCTACTTAGGTTGTTGTTGGGTGCCATCAATTCAAGTATGACCCATAGCGACCCTATGAACAACACATTGGAACCCTATACTATCCTATGCTAGTCTCACACTTCCTGACACACCAGAGTCCATTGTGATAGCCACGGTGTCAGTCCACCTGATGAGAGTCTTCCTCTCTTTCACCGGCCCTCCACCTTTCCAAGTGTGATGTTCCTCATCATGGGAGAGCTTTTCCTAGCAACATGCCTGAATTATGTGAGATAAAGCTTTTTCATATTTTCCTCTAAGAGGTATTCTGTCTGTCTGCTTTCTACGACGTAATTATCTGTTCTTTTGGCAATCTGTGGGATATTCAGTACTCTTCTCCAACACTACAGCTCAAAGGCATCCATTCATTTTTTTATCATCATTATTCATTGTCCAGTTCTCAGATGCATAGCAAGTGATCAGGAAAACTATGGCCTTAATCAGGTGCACCTTACTCCTCAAACTGACGTCATTATTCCTCAATAATTTGGAGAGGTCCCAGACTGCAGACTTTCCCAGTGCACTATGTGTCCTGATTTCTTGACTGCTAGTACCAAGTGTTAATAATCTCAAGCTCTTCACCATCTATCATGATGCTGCCAGTTGGCCCAGCGGTGAGAATCTTTGTTTTCTTGATGTTGAGCTTCAATCTATATTGAAAGCTGCAATCCTGGAAGAAATTGAGATTGTTAACAGATTCAGCTTGCTTGGTTCATAATCAACACTCTAGGTACCAGCAACCAGGATATCAAAAGATGAATTGCTCTGGAGAAATCTACTTTCAGGGACCTTCCAGAGTATTCAAGAGCAATGATGTCTGTCTGGAGCTAAGGTGTGCTTGATACAGGCAATGGTCTTCACAATTACTTGCTATACATTAGAGATCTGAATAATGAGTAAAGATGATAGAAGAAGAATCAATGCTTTTCAGCTTTGGTGCTAGATAAGAGTATTGGACATACCATGAACTGCTAAGAGAACAAATAGGTCTGTACTAGATAAGGTAAAACCAGGCTACTCCATGAAAGCAAAGATGTTGATGCTTCATTTTACATATTTTGAGCATCTATTCAGAAGGGATCAATCCTTGGAGAAAGACGTCATATTTGGAAGGGTGGAGGCACAGTGCAGGAAAGAAAGACCCTGAATGAGATGAACAGACTCAATGACTAGGGTAATAGGGATAAAAATGTCAGAAATTATAAAATTGGCTCAGGATTGAGCAGAATTCAGAGCTCTTGTACATAATGTCACTGTGAGTCAGTTAACTCAATGACACATAACAACAATAGAACCAAAGGTGCTGACTGTGGATCCAAACAAGATGAAATTATTGACAGCTTCAGTCTTTTTCTATCATGATTTTGCCAATTAATCAAGTGCCAAGAACTTTTGTCTTCTTGATGTTAATATGCAATCTGTACTGAAGGCTTTATTCTTTGATCATCTGCAACAAGTGCTTCAAGTCCTTCTCACTTTTCAGTAAATAAGGTTGTGTCATCTACATAACGCTGGTTACAGAGGAGTCTTCGTCTGATCTTGAGGCCACATTCTTCTTCATAGAGGCCTTGCTCAGCATACATATTAGATAGGTATGGAGAGAGGATGCAGCCCAGATTCACTTTCTGTAGAAGATCATGAACTGCAGCCTTCAATATACATTGAAGCTCAACATCAAGAAAACAAAGATTCTCACTACTGGGCCAATTGGCAGCATCACGATAGATGATGAAGAGATTGGATATTGTTAACAGTTTGGTTTGGTTGACTACACAATCAACACTCCTGGTACCAACAAAAAATCAAAAGGCAAATTGCACTGGAAAAGTCTGCTGTCAGGGACATCTCCAGACTACTGAAGAGTAATGATGTTAGTCTGGAGACTAATGTGCACCTAATTCAGGTCATAGTCTTTGCAGTAATATGTATGCATCAGAAAGCTGGACTAGGGATAATAGAAGGAGAATTGATGCCTTTGAGCTGTGGTGCTGGAAAAGAGTATTGAATATACCAGGGACTGCTAAGAGAACAAAGAAATTCATCCAAGAGAGAGTGAGACCAAACCACTCTTGGAGACAAGGATTCTGAAGCTATCTGTGACATACTCTGGTCCTAATCCAGGGAGGGACCAGTCATTGGAGAAATACATCATATTTGGGAGGGTAGAGGGACAGCACAGAAGAGAAAGATTCTGAATGAGATGGATTGACTCAGTGACTAGGGTAATTGGGGTAGGTGTGTCAGAGACAATAAGGTTGGCTCAGGACATGGCATGATTCAGAGCCCTTGTACATAGGGTTGCTATGACTTTCAGGTGCCTTGAGGGAACATAACAACAATAACAGCTGCTTCTTTAGAGCCTCACAATAGCCTTCAGAATATTAAATAACCTTTTCAAGGTCACACTGGTTGTAATTGGTGGAGTAGGGCCTGATAAAAGGATTGGCTTCTTATTTCCTACACATTGTCATTTTTACCCTCAGCCCTAAAAGCCCTATTTATTAGAGCTGAAAATAGAAGGACTGTTAACTGCATATAAATAATTAAAATCAATATAAGATGCTTATCTACAGTGTATTAATAATACGTAGTTAGAGTAAGACTCAAGTTATTCCAGTGAAGATTCTAAGATCCTGATATTTTTAATCTTGATGGCTACACGTTGAACTTTAATATCTGTCACTAGAGAGTTATATTATGCCTACATTTTTATATAGAGTTTAATTTATTAATGGTAAGCTAAACTTTATTTTCATAATACAATGCAAAAACAAATAGTGCTGCCATGGTTTGGTTATAGTTGGAGAGATTTTTCTCTGACCTTAGGTAAAATAAATAGTGTACTCATGTGAATGCATTTGAGTTGAGTTTTGTCAGTTTAAAATATTAAATTATGGTTCAGGACTTTGAAAATCAAAGGATTAATTTCTACTTAAGCAAATACTTTGTCAAATTAGGGGCTACTTTTCTCTCACCTGCAATTAATCTTCAAGGTGTGCAGGTTGATAGTACAAAACAGCTTTCTGAAGTTGTAAAGACCCGTCTCATTCTTATAGAATAGACATGTTTCTATATATGAAAAGTCATATTCACTCAATGGATATTTTTTTTCTTTCTCTCACAGCTAGAGAAACTGTTGTAACATATGCCATTCTATTGAAATAGTCCTTGCCTGTAAAATGAATCTTGCTTTTCTTACAATGTCACTACAAAATTATCTAAGAAAGATTTGTGTCTCTTATATAATATGGACTATATAACAACTGAGTCAGTTTGCCATATAGATGTAGGAAGTGATCAGATTGCTAAGCCATGTAATTGTGGAGTCTTTAAGATTGTATTGCAATTAGTTAAGGGGGTTATTTGGCCTAAAATATATCTTTAACTAGGAGACAAAGATTAATTTTCTCAAAAGAAGAATGAGAGACCAGAGGTTAAAATTTTGAGAAAAGATCATGGGCATTTAAAGGAAAGCTTATTTACATTAAATACCAGCTGATGGAGCAGATAAAAAGAGAGATTTTTGACACCTAACAATGAAAATCAGACATTAAGAGAAGTAAATCAGCGGTTGCTTTCAGGGAGCAGCCCACTGTCCTAGTGAGTTATGCAACCAACTTATGATTTTATTTTATGTCCACAATCTCGAAAGCTTTGAAACGTCTTTGAAAGCCTCATTTTGAAGTATTTATAAAATAATTCATGAGTTTGAGCTTTCAAATAGGATCAAATATAGTTTAAAGAATTTTGCTGAAAATTGGGGAAAATTGTAACTTCTAAAACAAAAGAAATCAATATTTGGAAGGAATGATCCTATACAGCATTTTCTTTGTGTGGCATAGCCTAGCAATGCCTTGTTATCATAGAAAAAAATAATAATTGAAAATAGTTTTAACTTGTCAATGATGACAGTTTGTTTCTTCAGCCATCACCAAGTTGAGCACTTCCCATTCTGAATTTGAAATCAAAACGCTTTCAATACAGCTTATGAGGCTCTTTGTTTTGAGGTGGTGGGGGAAGAGAGGGAGCCACTAAAGTAAAAGGGAGAGAAAGAGGAGATAATAGAGCTTGGAAGAAACCTCTTGGCAAAGAGGAACAAGAGCAGTGGAATAATTTAATTGCTCATCAGCTAATTATACGGTATTATAATGTTAATGTGTCTTCATCATGACAATGTAATAGGTATAGATTGAAGCATATGAAAAAGAAAGTGTTGATGCAGTAATTATAAGTAAGAGTGGAGCTGTTAGAGTAATTATAACGCTTCATCGGGTAATTAACATATTGTTCAACTGGAGATGAGGAACAAAGAGTGAAGAAGTTAAATATTGAAGGACATGCCTTTGACACTCAGAGATGTCTTTGAGCCTTTGCAGGGAATAGGATATCCTATGTTGATACTGTCATTTCCTGGCTCTCTTTTTCATAAATTATTATTTTTCAGTCACGTGTGCTTCGAAAGAACACAATAACTTGAGGCTGAGGTGCTACTGGTAGTTAAATGTATTATGTAACATAATCCACATTGCTGCTGTCTTTTTTCTCCTCCTACAGCTTTGGCTCACACTGTATTCCTCAGGTTATTAAATGAGATAAAAAGCTTTAAAATAAAATTGGCTCAGGGTAAAATAAAGCATGTGACAATGCTGTAACTGAAAGCCATACCTGAGTAGTTTTGAGAGATGTAACAGTTTCCCTTTTACTTCTGTAACAATGAGCAACCTGAACTTATGCAAACAAAAATCAACCAAAAGAAGCCCCCACCCCAAGCCTCTTATTTCAGAAATGACTATTTGTTATTTTATCATAAAACCTTTTAAATTGATCTTAAAGAAAGAACCAAAATAAGGTCTGGTAATTTACCACTCAGCTACAACTTTGTAATTCCTCCTCGGGAATTTGTTAAATTTCACAAATAATAACAGCTAACTTTACAACCTATGTAACCCACTATTCTAAGTGTTTGATAAGTATAAACATATTTAATAGGGTCACTATACAATGAAGAGATTGAGATTGTTCATAGCTTTAGTTTGCTTGAATTCACAGTCAACACTCTCAGCACCAGTAGCCAGGAAATTAAAAGACGTATTGCCGTGGGAAAGTCTGCTGTTAGGGACCTCTCCAAAGTACTGAAGAGCAATGGTGTCTCTCTGGAGACTAAGGTGCATCTGATACAGGCCATGGTCT
>NW_006399856.1:8801767-8810051 GCF_000299155.1 Elephantulus edwardii
ATAAGATCTCTGGGAAGGCCTTTGTGTTTAAAGATGGTTGTTATTATATTTTAGGTGAACCTTCTTCTAAATGGTACAGCACTCATTTGTCAATTTGCTGTACTGAGGTAACCTGGAGTTACTGTGATGCTGAACTCTGTGCCATTGCGGTGTCAAATGCTGTAATGATTGCCCAGGGTTGGCAGTGTTTGGTGGAGTTCCCAGTTAAGGCAGGTTTGGAAGCAGACATGGCATCCACTTTCTAAACAACATGCCTCTGATAACTCTAGCAAATTTGATAAATGACGAAAGTTATAGAACGGCTTCAGGCCTTTTATTTATAGGGTTGCTATGAGTTGTGCTCTGTTTGATGGCAATCAACAACAACAACTTCGATCTTATGCTTATCATTCCATTTCTTAAGTAGAGATATTGGGGAGGAGATGTTAATTAGCCAATATGGTATCATAAAAGATAAGTTCTAATTTCTGGAGTCTCTGTTTTAAAACAACAACAACAACAACAAAAAAGCCAAAAACAAAAACAAACACCCAAGTTTCAAAAATGAAGCTTTGTAGAAGACAATCTATAGGAAAAACCAGCAACAATGCAGGATGCGGTTTGGAGTCCCCAGTGTCCTTCCTGCCATATTGTCCAATAAATAGGAAAGAGAAAGAAAGGCCCAGGGGAAGAAAGCGGTATGTTTGCAGATAGCCCGTAATTAACATTTTTCGTTAAATGCCCTGTCTAGTGCTGATTATCACTCTATCAGTTTGGGAACTTGAGGACTTTCTCTTGTCAGTCTAGAAATGTCTTAATTCAGGCCATTAAATGCTCTCTTCAGCCTGCCTCTGGAAGTGCCAAAGGTAAGACATGAGGTTTACAATGGATAATTAGCATATGGTTAGTTACAGGCAGAGTATAGTTTCATAGTTACAAAAAAGGAAAAAATGGTCTTGGCGGCCACTTTCCTTCAGTCTCGCCTTTGGAGCTTTAAAGAGTTGTGCAGCAGGGTCCTAGCATCAGTCTATGCTTGAAGGTTTGAATGTCTCATCCTAAGAGATCCTTTTAAGGTAGGGCTTTCTGCCCAGCTTCCTCGACATTGGGGAAAGCTTGGTTCTGGAAAAAGGAACCCCTGTTTGAGTCATTCTAGTGTGGTGACTGAGTGCTTAGCAGGATCGTGGACAGGTGGTGCACATGACTTGGAGCAAAGTGTGTTCTCAGAAATAAAGAAGGATCTGGTCGCCAGGCTGGCGTGTGTGAGAACATAACCTCCAGGGGAAACTGCTGGTAGACACAAAACTTTATGAAGCCCAGAGAGAAGAAGTTAAAGAAGTCATAGATTTAGTTAATAACATTCTGGAGGTCATTTTTATTGGACAGACCTTCATAGGGAAGCTGATTAAGTATGGCCTTTTAAGCATAGTTTCAAATGGGCTAATTTAAAGCTTTCTCCTCAATGCTTATACAAGTCTCTTAGTAAACACAACGAGAGCACATTGATCCAAGACGGTTTTAATTTTTTTACATAGGTGATGGACAGTGTTTGGTTGAGCTTCTCAATTGGAACAAGCTTGGAAGCTGGAGTCGCATCCACTTTGGAAATAGCTTGCCTCCAGAAACTCTATGAACGTGGAGAAACAAAGAATGTTATATAAGTGTTCAGGTCTTTCATTCATAGGGTCGCTATGAGTCGTCTACAACTGGAAGGCACTTAACAACATCAACGTCAACAGCAATGTTCTTGTAGATGTGTATTGTAGAGTCAGAACCAACCCATAGCTGAGCTCTAGTGGCCTAGTGGTAAGAAGCTGCACTGAATCCCAAAGGCACACAGTTCAAGACCACCAGCAGCTCCACAGAGGAAGGATGGGCAGTCTCCTCTCATGTGATTAACTACCTCTGAAAACCCACCAGAGTGTCAGCTATGGATAGGGTCCAACTTGAGAGTACACATCAATAAAAACAAAACCCAGGATTCTTTATATCTCTGTGTGAAAGGCCAAGAATTAGATGCTTCTTTTGTTGGAGAGGGGAGAGAAATACAGGATTAATACATAGTTATTTTTGAAGAGAATCACAACTGTGTAAAAGGTAATTAAACTCTTCCCAGCACAACACGCGCGCGCACACAAACACACTCTCTCTCTCTCTCTCTCTCTCTCTCTCTCTCACACACACACACACACACACATACACAGAGTAATAATACGATCATACCATTCTTAAACTGTTTAAAATATCAAGCTACGAAATTCATATTTATTATAACAAACACACAAACAGACAACTAAACAACCATTTTTCTTGCTGGATTTACCATGCCTCTTGAAACTCTTTGCCGAAATTGTAACTTCTTTCACATAAGACTTGCATTATCAGTTCTTGAAAGCTCCATAACCCTCGGGACTTTTCCAAGGACTTATATGCAGATACTAAACAACACATGTCCTTACTCAACTGTCTTTTCTTGTTTGCTTTTGAATCCATAGAGTTCCCCTCCTCCCCTAAAAGCTCAGATGGTCTGAAGCACCATGTGAGTGTGGGGATGAAGGCAGGACAGCTAAAAAGCCCAGGCAGCACAGCGGATGATGTGTTGGCTTGTTGACAGGAAGACTGGTGATTTGTCTGGGAGAAGAAGGATGCTCCTTTTGCATTTATAGTCTCAGAAACCTGATGGATGGTTGTCGTGTATCAGAAGTGAATCAAAGGCACTAAGTTTGGTTTTCAGGTTTGGTGAGCAGCTAGTAGAGGAGGTAAAAATTAGTGGTGTCATGTCACCTTCAGTTGCTTTCCAAACAATAACAGCAACTACAACAAAAAGAAAAGGCTAGGGAGCTCTGGTGGCCTAGTGGCAAGAAGCTGCACTGCAATCCCAGAGGTATGAAGTTCGAACACCAGATGCTCTGCTGGAGAAGAAGGGGCAAGTCTCCTCCTGTACCAGTCAGATCTGATTTGATGGCACACACACACACAAATAAAATAAATTCTTTAAAAATTTTTTTTTAAAAAAAGAAAAGGCTGCAGTTTGACAACTATCATCTCTGATGAACTTTTATTTTCTTACTTTGAGATAACTCAAAGTTTTCTTACTTTGAGATAGGAAGCTCTGGTGGCCTAGTGGTAAGGAGTTGTACTGGCAACTCAGGGTATGTGGTTCGAATCCACCAGCTGCTCCATGAGAAGAAGACAGTCTCCTCCTGCATGATTTACTGCATCTGAAACCCACTGGCTGATCAGCTACGAGTCAGTTCCAACTTGACATTATATAATAACAGCAACAACTTTGAGATAACAGTTTGCATAGTTATTTGTATTAATACTTTAATACATTCATCATAGAAAGGAAGGCATTTTTAAACTTTGTTCATCTTTATGAATTTCTACATTTGGGAGAAAATTGACAACTTTTGAAAACCAAACTAACTTCATTTTTAAAAATATATGCCTAAGTGAAAAACTAATGTTAGTATCATGCACTTAAATTGTGTCTGTCTACTTTTAAATGTATAAATTCTTATAGCTTCTTGGAATATAAAACCATATAAATAGTTCATAAAAACTAGATATGATGAATTTCTAAACATGATTCATTGTTATCAGATTCTATTGGAGGTGAGGGATATTGGAAATAGTGGGGAATAACTTCTATTGAGATGCGAGATATTTCGGAATAACTTGGTATGCAGGTAGAAACACCATCATGAGTCTGTGGTTGGAATGGTTTGTAATTTCTTTTGAAGGCATTGCATGGTATGGACTCAAAGGTAGAAGTGATGTATGGCCATTGAAATGAGACAGAACTCATATGCTAACTCCGCTCAGTTAACCTCTCCAAACCGTATTTTCCCTAATTTGAAAGAGGTAACAATAATCTCTATTTTGCATGATTGTTGGATAATTAAAAATGCATGTAAAGTCATTATCACAGAAGCTGGCACATAATTGTTCTTTTAACACTACCTATTATTTTTGCTATTCAGCATAAGAAAGTCAACTGAATAATGCTTAGCCCCATTTAATAAGAAGTTCTTAAAAGTTTAAATCAAATTGTGAAAGTATGTTTTGACTTTAAAAAATATTAATTATAGTTCACAATCTGATATGAAAGGTACTGAGCATTCCTGAAGCAAAATGTGGTTATGTAAAGCATCGTCTTTTCAAGACACCTCATGAAAGGTGTGAGCTTTCAGAGGTTAGTACAAGCAGAGAGTGAGACTAGAGCGCTTTCTAATTCTTCGGAATAGTTTTTCATTGTACTAAGTTAGAGATAATGAGAATAAGGTGTACAATTAGCAAACTTCAAAGATATATTTATACTTCATGTAAAGTCTGAATATATAAAAAAGGTGGAACATATATTATCATTGCTCATTTAGTTATTTCTCAACTATATACCAAACACCTGCTATTCATATACTGAATATATTGGAAAAAAAAGTTAATAGGGAGCTCTGGTGGCATGGCCTAGTGGCAAGAGGCTGCGCTGCAATCCTGAAGGCTCGTGGTTTGAAGACACCAGCTACTCTGTGGGAGAAGAAAGGGCAATCTCCTCCTGTGCAGTTAACTGCCTTTGAAAGCCTTGGGTCAGTTCTGACTCGATGGTAAGAGCAATAACATTTACAAAATGTGGCACATTATTATTCATTTCTTTATTCATCAAATATATACTAAACACCTGCCATTTCTTTGTGCTGTTTAGATTGTTGTTTTGTTGTTGATTGCAGTCAGATAGAGGATGACTCATAGGGACCCTATGAACAAAAGGCCTGAAGCCTTTCTATAACTATTGTCGTTTAGCAAAGTTCATTGAGTTTCCAGAGGCATGTTGTTTAGAAAGTGGATGTCACTCCTATTTATTTTGGGTTTTTTTTATACTTTGAAACTAGACCGTTAATATTATTATCCTTAAAAGCAATTTTTTTTCTTTAATTTTTATATCCTCCCGAAACTAGCATTGCATTCATGTTGTGGTTGTAAGATGTCATCAAGGTGACAGTGACTCATCAGGACCCTGTAAACAACAGATGAAAGTTTGGCCTGGCCTGTGCCATCTGAACAGTATCTGCTGTGCTCAAGCCCATAGCTGCCCTCACTGTGTCAGTAAATTGTACTGCTAACCCAGTATTGTGGCCCTGTGGAGGTTAGACTCTGCCAGTTGCTCCAAGGGAGAAAGATAGACAGTCTACTCCCATGAGATTTGTTGCTACATGCTTTCAAGTCACCTGCAACCCACAGTGACCTTATGTACAAAGACTGAAACCTCTGAAGCCTGCCATGTCCTGGGCTAGCCTCACTGATTCCCATATACCTACCCCCATTGTCCTAATTACTGTATCAATTCATCTCATCTGAGGTCTTCTTCTCCTGCACTCTCCCTCCACCATTCTGAGCATGATGTTCTTCTCCAAGGATCATGCCCAAAGTACGTAAGGCAGAGCTTCAGAATCCAAGCCCCATAGGAGAAACATTTCACCCTCTCCAAGACAGACCTATTTAGGGTTTTTTAATGTTCTATGGTGTGTTCAAGACTCTTCTCCAGCACCACAACTCAAAGACATCAATTATTCTTCTGTTATCCTTAGTGATTGTCCAGCTCTTTGATGCATAACAAGTAATCAGGTGCACCTTAGTCTCTAAACTGATGCCTCTCAGTACTCTGGAGAGGTCCCTGACAGCTGATTTACCTAACATAATTTATCTTTTGATTTCATGACTGCTGATGCCAGCAATGTTGATTGTGGAGTCAACAACATTGTTAACAACCTCAGTCACATGAGATTTATATTCTCAGAAATGCTGTGAATGGTTAGCTATGAGTTGGTACCTACTTGATGGCAATAAGAGAGAGAGAAATGTTGATTAAGTTTATTTTTGCATTCACATTAATATTTAATTTTGCTTTTCTTTCTTCCACCTAAACACTCCTTGAGGGAAATAATTGTCTCTAGTGAAACAAGAATTGCAGACAAGCATATCCTCTCAAAGGAGAATCGATGCTCCTGAACTGTGGTCTTGGCAAACAATATCGTGTATGCCACGACCTGCTGAAGGTCCAAAGGGCCTTGAGAGAAGTGCAGCCGGCATGCTCCTTCGAAACAAGGAGAAAAAGACTTCGCGCACATACTTTGGGCATATTTCTAACTGGCACCAGTTCTTGAAAGAAGTACATCATTCTTGGAAAAGTAGAGAGTCAGTGGAAGAAAAATGCCTCAAGGAAATGAATTAGCACAAAGACTATAACAGTGGGGACCTTGTAAGGGTGACACAAATTTGTGCAGCATTTTATTTGTGTGCACAGGATCCTTGGGATTGGTGTTGGGTCGATGACATGTAAGAATGAGAATTACACATTCACTAAAAAATAAATAAGGACACAGATAAACTTTTGTTTGAAGAGAGATTCAGAATTAAGAAGGATAATAATCATCTATATTCATTGTGATTAATAAACTACCAATAAACTTATTATCCACAATTTTAGGCTTCTTTTTCTAAATTGTTCTCAATGATTAGCAGTACAAATATATTTACATTCATATTTCCATTTCATCTTCCTTTTTCTCCCTCTCCTTAAACATCATTGTTTGTTTTTGATTGCCATCAAGTCGAGATCGACTCATAGGTACTCTATGAACAAAAGAACCTAATGCCTTTCCATATAGCTAGAGGAAAATATCTAGTGAAACATAAAAGAATATAAAAGAAACACCCGTAAAAGTATCTCAATAGAGAAGTGTACTCGGGGTGGGGGGAAGGGACATGGGAATTGTATACTAATGAAGGAATTTTTTTTCTCTCTTCGGAGGGGGAAGCGATCTGGTGGGGAGGGGTGGGAAGGGAGAAAATTGTGGCAATGAATGAATGGAAATCCAAAACCTCTGTAAAAAAAAAAATAAAAAATTTTTAAAAAACAAAACAAAAGTATCTTAATAATGGCATTTGCTAATAGAAATAACACTGTATTATTATTCTGGTCTCATTTCGCTCTCAGTTCATTTCTTAACTGAGCAGTAGACCTCACCGTCATAACAAAATGTACCTTCTCCTGCCTGAGTGTAATATCACGGTTTCTTAATATGATGAAAGTAGAAAGGATCTTCTACTTTGTGTAGAAAGGAAGGGAAAAATGGTTAAAATAATTTCTTTTCATCAACATGCACAAATAAGGCATTGCCCCCACTCCCCATATTAAAACAAACAAATTAGGAAGGAAAAAAAAAAGCGCTCAGGTGGAAATACTTCAGACAGATTTATTTTTGAACTCAATTTTTCTTTGTTTCAGTCATGCGTTGTACTGGTAAAAATGGGTACCTGGCAAAGGGAGGGAACATCATAGTTACTGTAAACAGCTTGGGCGAAAACCAAATTCAGGGCCACATCTTACAAAAATAATGGAAGTGTTAGCTTCTTTTTTAAACAACTCAAGAGTGAACTTCTGATTACTTAATTCAATCAATGCCAGTAAGTATTTAGACAATGAAATGATAATTTACTATTCTGTTTGCTTGGCTCCACAGTCAACACTCTTGGCACCAGCAGCCAGGAAATTAAAAGACGCATTGTGATGGGGAAGTCTGCTGTTAGGGACCTCACAAAAGTACTGAGTAGCAATGGTGTCTCTCTGCAGACTAAGGTGCTCCGGATACGGGCCAGGGTCTTTGCAGTCACTTGCTATGTGTCAGAGAGTTGGACAATGACCAAGGAGGCTAGAAGGAAAATTGATGCCTTTGATTTGTGGTGTTGGAGAAGAGTATTGAATATACCATGAACAGGTTCATGGTGAAGAGGGTAAAATCAGGCTGCTCCTTGGAGGCAAAGATTCTGGGGCTTCATCTGACATATTTTGGATATGTTGCAAGGAAGTACCAGTCCTTGGAGATGGACATCATGCTTGGGAGGGTGGAGGGATGGCATAGGAGGGGAAGGCCCTATATGAGGTGGATTGATTCTGTGACTGGAGTAATTGTGATGGGTGTGTCACAGACAGTGTGATTGGCACAGGACAGTGCAGGCTTTAGGGCTGTTGTACATAGGGTTGCTATGAATTGCAGGCAACTCGATAGCACATAGCAACAACAACAACAAGAAGAAGGAATAACTAAAAAATTTACATTTTTTCTAAAGAACTTTCACATTTCTATTTATTGGAAAATATTATCCCATATTAATCTGTTTCTTTTTGAAATTTGAATCCTAAGTATGATGTTGTTTGCCTTTGAGAAGAAACAGGTTTATAGCTGACCCTTCAACAGATTTTCAGAGGCTATACTCATATGGAGACAGAATAGGATGCATCCCTGGC
>NW_006399856.1:8812331-8836616 GCF_000299155.1 Elephantulus edwardii
AATTATCAACATTTCTCAAAGTTCATAGAGCTTCCAGAGGCATGTGGTTTAGGAAGTGGATGCTACTCCTGGTTCCAAATATATGCATGTGTGTGTATCTCTCTTTCTCTCTCTCTGTCCATCTTTCCTGTCTATCTCTCTATCTATCTGACATCTGTGTGGCTCAGGACAGGGAAGAGTTCAGAATTGCTGTACATAGGGTCGCTATATACATCGTAGGTGACTCAATAGCACAAAACAACAATAACATAATATGACACATTTGGAAGCAGGACTGGCATCCACTTCCTAAACCACATGCCTCTGAAAACTCTATGAACTTTAATAAATATCTATGGTTGTAGAGGGGCTTCAGGCCTTTTGTTTACAGAGTCACTATAAGACATGCTTTTTTCAAAGGCAATCAACAAGTGTGTGTGTGTGTGTGTATATATATCTAATCTATCTCTATCGATTTCTCTTTAAACAAATCTTTGGTTTTCTAATATTCCTTCTTTTGCTTTGATGCATTGTATTGGAAAATAGAGGTTCCCATTCCTTGATACTTATCTAAACTTTATACCTTAAATTGTTTGCTTTTATCCACAATAACAAATCTCTGCTCTTTGAGTTTTGTTATCAACAGTTGTCACCATAAAAACCTTTCTTCCCACTTGCTTCTCTTTTAAAGCTAAGCTTCTTTTATATATATAGCCTCCCAGATACTCTCATTCTTTGAATTAACAAAATGCCTTGTTTTTAAGACAAGAAACTTGAAAACAGAGCAAATATATCCTGAAAGCCAATTCCAGCCATTGCACTTTAACTAATCTCTTCCCAAGTGAAGTAGAGCCTTTGGTTAAAAACATATCGCACAACCCAAACAAGAAGAAAAGGTTCTTACAGTTGGTTCTGATCAAATAGCTGATTATTAGTGAAAATGGAAAAGGAGAACCTGATAGCTAAGTGCATTTATCATGCATTTCTCCTCCCTGTAACAGCAATGTTTATTTTGGATCATCTGCACCACCTATTTGACTGTAAAGAGAACTCAGATTACCTAATGGTAAGGAGTTGCACTGCCAAACTAAAGGCACAAAGTTTGAATCCACCAGGCACTTCAAGAGAGAAAGATGCGCAGTCTCTGCCCTTGACATTTCTAGCCTCTGAAAACCTGTTGGAGGTGAGCCATGAGTGAGTTCTGATTAGCTGGTACAGGAACCTGTTTGTCACCGGAGCTCCGCTGGCCTGGTCCTTCGGCCTTGCTCCTAACTCACAGGATAGACCTCTTTAGTCCTGTCCACTTGTGGCTCCACAGGAGATGATCAGTCTTCTCCTCCCCGGTGGTTTACATCCTTGGGCATCTCATACAGAGTCACTTCTGACTTGATGGCGGTTGATGGAGATCTTTTCACCTGCTGCGAGCTTTCTCCACTTTTGCACTCTCTCATGTTTATCTTTAAATGCAGGAATGTTTTAAAATGGGACTGGCTTTGCCTTACTCCCCAGTCTTTGGATAACTGTGAAAAATAGGCAGTCGCCTCCAGCATGGTTTACTACCTCTGAAAACCTGCTAGAGAGTCAACTGTGGGTCAGTTCTGACTCGATGGCACACAAGAACAGCAGCTAATGTTCTTAGGGAGCTCTGGTGGCCTAGTGATAGGAAGCTGTGCTGCAGTTCCAAAGACACATGGTTCAAGTTCATCAGCTGCTCCAGGGGAGAAAGATGGACAGTCTCTTCCTAAATGATTAATTGCCTTTGAAAACCTGCTGGAGGGTCAGCTATGGGCCTGGTCCTACTCCAGGATTCACAGCAACAACGCTTATGTTCCAGTGGTGTAGTATTTACTGAGTTGTGTCACTAAGCCAGAGGCTAGTCCTACGGTGGGCTCAGAAATACCCCCATAGATTTCAACTCCGTTGATGTTAATGAGCTTTGAGTACTATATTATTTTGAGATATTATGGCAGATTTTTTTTCCTCCGAAGTAGAAAATAAGTAAATGACACTGTACTGATCATTTTGGGTTTTATTTTTTCATTTATAATTACTTCTAAAGGATGATTTTCACTCTGAGGGAGGAAGATGGACCATAACACAGTTTACAGCCTTGGAAACCAGATGGGAAGATGTCAGGAGTCAGAGTCAAGTTGACAACAGTGGCCTCAAAGGCTGAAAAATCCCCAGCACGGCTCCTTTTACCCTTTGAAGTAGTAGAAAAACATTCGAGAAAATTTCTATCATATAGCTTCTAATGTAGACATATTTACTTACTGGATATGTATTTCTTTTCCAGATAATTGTCTAGAAAATATAACTATAACAGAATAATTTTAAAAACCAAAATAACTGCCCAAACAACCCCTAACACACTCAGAGATGTAATTGGCTTATTCCTGAGTCATAATGAAGTAGAAATGCCAGTTGAAGAACAGGCAGATAGAATGTCTGATATTTTCTAAAGAAGTATTTCTGGAGGGCCATGCTAAAGTCAGAAGAAGAGACATTATTAGTAGACACAAATGATTTCTTGAATAGGAGGATAATTATCTTTATTATGTGGATAGGACAAATATTATCTGTATAGTTGGTGGTAACTTATTTGTTCTTAACCCCACTGGTTTTAGGAGATAAGAAGTAAGGCTTTATGTCTCAAATGTCATTCAGTCCACATTTGTTTATTTTGTTTTCTTATATAGTTAATGGAGAGTACATGGTGACGCATTGATGCTTATGATTACTAAGAGTTTGGTTTCCTACGGTGGGTTATTTAGTGAGGCAGCATTTCTCTGGGGGTCTGCAGCCATCAGAAGAAGATGAGCAACTTCCTTTCTAGAAGTTGACAGCCTCTGAAAACCCCCCCGAGCGTCAGCTATTCGATTTCAAAACAAGGGCAATGAGGATTTGGGCATTCTGTTTTTGTTTGTGTGTTTTGTTTTTTTTTTTAATGGGTGGCTTTGAGTACTTTCCTTATAACTTTTTTATTATTAACTATCTACAACCTCATTGAACATTAATATTTCATTTTGTATGAGTAAATTCAAGCTGAGAGATGTTAAATACTATAGATTAAGTAGCTAGTAAGTGGTGACAGAGCTGATAGTCAATGAAACTAAACTCTGTGCTATCTTAGAGCCAGTGTTCTTAACAACCAATTCTGCAGCTACCACATAATTGTTTTAAAGGATTACAGTTGGGATTAATGACATGTTATAAACATGTTTTCCTTAGATAGATACCCATCATTTTTAATATTTCCCGGGTAAAAATAAGACAACATAATTTCTATCACACAAAATCACAAAGGCAGCATTTGCCCAGCAATTAAGCTGAGAAGCTAAAAAGGGAACAAGTGGAAGGATGGATGGAAACAAGTACTAGAGAGAGTAAAAAGAGTGACTGATGGTGCAATGTGGGATTGTAACCAACACCGTAAGGCAAAAACTCTGTATCAGTGGTTGAATGGAGCATTAATCTGCCCTGTAAACTTTCGCTTAAATCTTATACGAGAGAGTGAAGAAAAAAGCCACAATAAAATTGGCATGATTCTTGTTCATAACCCACAGACTGTTTATATGTTTTTATTGTGCAGACACAATCCCATACTCTTTAACAAAGGCACACACTTTATGTTTAAATAGAACAAATTTATCCACTTTAACAGTTTTATAAAGCTTAACTAGTAGTATGTATTCAAATATGTATATTGGACAAACTGAGATTTTCATATTTAGACTCTTTGAAATGTATATAAGGAGTTATTTTTCTTTATATTTATGCCAGTTTTAATAATCTAATATGGTATCATGGGAGAAGGACGGGAAACCTCCTCCCATGCAATTAATTGCCTCTGAAAACCCGCCGGAGGATCAGCTATGGGTCAGTTCTGACTTGATGGAACCTAACAACAACAACAACAACAGTATGCTATTGTTTTGATATCTGTAAGCTGCATTTCCAAGTTTAATAAAGTATTGCTTGATCATAAGAATTATTAACTGCAGATTGAACTTCCCTTTAAGGATATAATATTATATTAATATAATTAAGGATATCATTACCTACATTAAAAAAGTAATTTTTATACCACTAATTTATTTACTTTCCAATAACTCATATTAACCATAAAAAAGAGAGAGGAAGATATTTTGGAATAGTAATTCATCTCATAACATCATTGTGCATGTCTAAATAACCTATAATGGAACATTTTAATAATTTGTGTTTTTTTATTTTGTTTTATTTTATTAGTTTTAGTGAACATTTAAAGAGATTTTGGGTTTTCATTCATTCATTGTTGCACTGTTTTCTCTACCCTCCTCCCCAGTTCGTTCTTTTTTCCCCCCTTGAATGTTTGTTTTAATTGTCCAATTGCTACAGTGCTTGTCTAAGTCAGTTCTGATTATTTGTATACAAACTCTACAATTCTCTCTTGTTTTCAGTCAAAATATATATATATATATATATATATATATATATATATATATATATATATATATAATATGGTTTTTTTCCTAGCTGATATTTCTTGATTCAGAAAACACTTTCCAGTTTTTGCCACACTCTTAAGGGATCAACTTAAATCTGTAGGAAGAGGAATATTAATATTCCAAAAACAATGTATTAAGCATGTGCTTTACTCATCCATCTTCTATTATGAATTAAGGAAAAAGATATCCTTTGTGGAGATTATTTTCTCTAAATTGTGTTTCTTTCCAAAAATTTCTGTCTGCCAGTGACATAATGCTTAAACACATCCTTATAGAAAGTGGAATATGCTGTAGTATAGTGGTCTTTACCAGTTTGTATTTATTTACATAGAAAACTGTAAAGACTTGTGTTTTAGTAGCTTTTAAGGCTGATTTCAAACACATGTTGTTCTGTAGACAGTTTCTATTAGAAAAACTTGCTAACATGTTGTCTTCAAGTTATGCTACTATTGAATATACATAGTTTTACTACCCGTTTTTGCAATTACATATGAAATTAAATTTTCTAATGATGAAGGTTTAGGACAAATTACTTAGTTACCAATTTAGTTATCTCTTCTTTTCAAATATTCCATAACTATGGAATAATTTTTTTTTACATAAGAAAAATTACTCAAAGATCTTGACCTTTTTTTTTACTATAATGAGCAGATTCCATATATGGTACTTCCATATTGCTTACCAACATCTTGAGTTTATTTGCGGGCAATTTCATTTGTACTAATCAGCCTGAGGCAAAGGAGTGCGAAATTAACTTGACATATATATTTGATGTTTTTTCATATTCCTCAGTCTTGCATTATAACCACAACATGGAAAAACCAAAATAAACACGCAGATCTACAGTGTCACTTCCAGTAAGCACCCCACCGTAAATAGCTGTAACTCACTGACTAGTCAGCCATGCCTCATTATCTTCTTGGTTGTATCCAAGACGGCAAGAAAACTGGCAGCAGAAGAGGGCTAGGCTAGAGAGGGGAGAGAGTGGAGACTAGCTGGTGAGAGGGCTGCTGCATAAGTTTGTTATTGAAGACCTGGACAAAATTAGTAAAGTAAGGAAGAAAGAATAGGAAGCTGTGTTTAAAGTGACTCAAAAAACTAAATGGCTGTCTCCATAGAGGATGAGGGAAGGAATTATTTTTTTCCTGGAGGTAAAAAGAATTGAGAAGAGAAGGCAATGAGTGAAAAATTG
Organism: Elephantulus edwardii; assembly: GCF_000299155.1. NCBI lineage: Eukaryota > Metazoa > Chordata > Mammalia > Macroscelidea > Macroscelididae > Elephantulus > Elephantulus edwardii. The sequence continues at coordinate 8,817,993 of NW_006399856.1, forward strand.
AGCTCAACTGATTGTATAGGTAGTATGTAAGGGCACCACTTACAACCACAATTCAAATTACACGTCCTGCACACTCTATACCATTGTGGTTCCCAGCCACCTGTGTATTAAATGGAATTCCTCAGTTGTGTGTAAACACCCTGCAAAAACCCCTTTGCATGCTGGGGAGTAGAGGAGAGAGATGAGTTTGGTTTTGTTGCTTTTGGAGAAGGGATTTGTAGACTAAGACATCGGTCTTGTCACATAATTTGAGATATGAGATATGGATTAAATATAAGGTATAAAAACATTAAATATGTAGGTGAATTAAAAAAAGATGTTTAGACACTCCTGAAACATCAGAGAGATGAAATGGGGGGAAAAATAGTCTTAGAAGTAATTTGTGCCAGGCTGTGTGAGAGATGAATGCATCTAAATCAGGCCTGCATTCTTGTCTTTTAGAATCTGTAACCTAAATATTGCAGATTGCAGAAAGGATGATGTCATGAATATTCAGAATTCTTCTCTTTGTACATGCTGATTGCCTTAGGAAGTAAAACCTTAAATACCATCTTGAATCATCTTAAAATATTAATTTTAGGAAAATAGTACACAGATATCAAGCCTTTTGTCATTGAAACAATAGAAGTTAGTTATGTTTGGGTGCTACTCAAACTCTAAATTCTAAGCCACTCTCTAATATGAGTGTGAAGTGCTGTCAGTATGATCTACTATCAACTCACTTTTCTTTTACACCAGAATTAACCTCATTTATCAGGAGAGCTCTTGAGGGTCAGTGTTTTGTGAAACAATTTCACCTTGGATAAAACCTACTTCCTTTTATGTAGCTCACAGTATACACCTACACATGTGCCCCTACCCGTACACACAAAGTCTACTGATTGACTATATTTTCGTATTTTATTTCTTGACTGTTAAAAAAAATAATACTTAAGAATATATTTGAGGAATACTTAGGTTAATATCTAGAAATTCTTTCTGTGCCTTCTGGATGTGGTGCTATAAATGTTGGATTACTGTTTCCAAATGCATTCATTGATAGGAATTGCCACTTTCCCCTCCTTAGTTTCCTTAACAACTCCTATGAGTTTTTCCAGGTTTTACCAAGTACTCGTGTCTCTGAGAACTTGAATGCCCTCCACCTTCTCAAAACCATTGGCTTTAATACCTACAGCAGTTATCCATTGCCATTTATTAGAACTTAGCTGAGCAGCAATGTACTTGGCTTAGTTTTTGGAACTCTAGTGGCTAAGTGTGTGCTAACCAAAAGGTCATTGGTTCAGCCAAGGAGCAATCCTACAGGTGAAAGATGAGATAGTCTACTTCTGCTAAGATTTCCAGCACTAAAACCCTGTTGAGCAGGTTTATTCTGTCCTTCAAGTCACTGTTGAGACCTTGTCAAAAGCAATGGGTTTTACCATATGCTTAAATTAATACTGTGCACTAGTCTTATAATAAGTATATAAAGAAAGTAGTGACAGTTCTTCATTATAGGGCATATAGCAGAGAAAATCTCATTACTTTGCCGCATATCATTTCTATGTTCTAATTATTCTGAATTTAAAGTCATTGGTTACTACTGGGATAAATCCTCAGTTCTATACAATAGTCAACAGTCTTGGCTCTAACAGTCAGAAGATTAGGAGACATATTGCATTGGACAAGTTCACTGTTAACCTCTCCAAAATACTGAAGAATAATGATGTTGGTTTGAAGACTACAGTGCACTTGATTTAAGCCATGATCTTTATAATCACTTGTTTTGCATATGAGAACTAGAGAGTGAATAATGATGATAGAAGAATTGATGCCTTTGAGGTGTGATGTTAGAGAATACTGAATAGGCATGGATGGTCAAAAGAACAAACAGATACATCCTGGAAAAAGTATAGCCATTGGTATACAATCCCCCTGCCCCCGCCCCTGCCCCCACCCACCCCAAATGCACTCCACTATGCAACCTTAATTCTGGATTCCTGTGATAATCATAATATCCTATCATATACCACTTTTAAACTGTTCTTTCCCTCATCTGTTTCAGTTCAGTTACATAATCTATCCAGTTTTTCTCAGTCTTACCCCAACCCTGATGTCAGTCACTTTCTACAACAGTGGCACTATGCAGTATTTGTCTTTTTGTGACTGAGATATTTTACTCACCATAATGTTTATCTTTTGCTTTTCTAAGAGAGGAGTGGACTTGGGGCAGGGGATAGAGGGAAAAAGTGCAACAATGAATGAATGGAAATCCAGAATCTCTGTAAATATTCATTATTAATTAATAAAATAAATTTTTTTTAAAAAGTACAGCCATAGTCTTCTTTGGAGGCAGATGGTGAAGCTTCATTGCTCATAGATTGAATATGTTTATACAAGAGGCTACTCCTTGGGAAAGGCTATCATTCGTGGAAAAGTGGAGGGTCAGCAAAAGAGAAGAAGAAAGACCTGCAACAAGATGGATTGACATAGTGACTGCAGCGATGGGCTCAAGTGTGTCAGAGATGATGATGATGTCGCAGGTTAGAAGAGGGTCAAGTCTGTCTGTTCACATAAGGTCATTACAATGACAAAAACATACATTTTAACATTCACATTACATGGGACTCCAGCTAGATGCTTGTTCTTTAGAGTACCCACATGAGAATTGAGTGTAATAAGCCAGTTGCTCAGTAAACCTTTTTGGATTGAATGCTTGACTCTTTCCCTTTTTAAGTGCTTGAATTATGTCAGTTCACTTATACTCAAATTTGGAGGCCAAATCATGATGACAGTACAGAGTAGGAAATGATAGATGTTGTTACACTGTCAGTTAAAGGAAAGGCGGTGGCGGGGGGGGGGGTATATTTTGGAAACCAAAAAAGAACTTGTTTGATCTACTTGTTTTTTAATGTCAAAATGACTTATAAGAAGTTTGGCAAGAGATTCTAAGAAGTACAGAGATCTGAGGAACAACATGAGCTTGTTTCTGTCTTGTAACGCGTTTGTGATATAAGTCATAGTTAAGTAAAACATTTTCTTTGTATTCAGTGGTTATTATGATTGATTTTCTAAGAATCTCTTAAATGAGAGATGTTAGTACTGGCAAAGTTTTTAAATATAGGGTTATGGAGCCTTTTTTAATATTGTGTAGTATGTTGTTATAAAGAACCATAATCTATTTCTTGAATAAAAATGGTTAGAGGGAGAAATGGAAGATAAGAGCCACAGATACAATGGCTAGCTCTTTTGTTGAGATTCTGCTTGCAGTCTTTTAATCTAGGCTATTAGATCATATTTATAGTAAAGAATAAAAGACTGTTCACTTGATTATGCAGTTTAAATAAAAGGAGTTAAGTCTTCTCACACCTGGGTAAACTTTGAACATGTCAGAGATAAGGGTTAAAGGTTGCTGCTAGAGTTGTTGAGAACTGCACAATGAATTGTGGGAAGAAAGAGAAATAAAAGTGAAAAGTAATCATGTTATGGTCACTTACATGACTGTTGGTATGTGCCATTGAGTCACTAGCAACTCATAGTACAAGAGCCCTAAACCTGCTCTATGCTGTGCCAGCCTCACCATCTCTGACACACTTCCACTCTCCCAAACATGATGTCCCTCTCCAAGGACCAGTCCCTCCTTGCAACATGCCCAAAGTATGTCAGACGAAGCTTCAGAATCCATGACTCCAAGGAGCATTCTGGTTTCACCCTCTCCAGGACAAACCTGTTTGTTCTCCTAGCAGTCCATGGTATAGTCAACACTCTTCTCCAGCACCACAGTTCAAAAGCATCAATTCTCTTTCTATCATCCCTAGTCACTGTCTAACTCTCCAGTGCATAGCACATAATTGCAAAGACTATAGCTCAGATCACATACACCTTAGTCTCCAGCCTAACATTATTGCTCTTCAGTAGTCTTGAGAGGTCTCTGACAGATGATTTTTCCAATGCAGTTTGTCTCTAGATGTCATGGCTGCTGGTATCAAGAGTGTTGACTGTGGAGCCAAGTAAGCTAAAACTGTTAACTATCTCAATCTGTCACCATCTATACTGATGCTGCCAGTTGGCCCAATGATGAGAATCTTGGTCTTCTTTATGTTGAGCTTCAATTCATATTGAAGATCCTTGACCTTCTGAAGCAAGCACTTCAGGTCCTCCTCAGTTTCAGCAAGCAGGGTTGTGTTATCTGCATATTGCATAGACAATGAAGCACAGAAAGACAGTCCTCTGGTACTCTCTGCTTTTGCCAAGATCCACCTAACTTTAGCTATAAAATCTCTAGTACCATGACCTCCTCTAAATCCAGCCTGCACATCTGGCAGTTCTCTGTTGACATATTGCTCCAATCGTTTTTGGATAATTTTCAGCAGAATATGGCTTGCATGTGATATGAATGATATTGTTCTATAATTTCTGCACTCTGTTGGCTCACCTTTCTTTGGAATGAGAACAAATATCGATCTTTTCCAGTCAGCCAGCTGGCTTTCCTCCACATTTCTTGGCACAACTTAGCACATCCAGGGCAGTGTCTGTTGAAATATGTCAATTGGTATGCTGTCAACTCCTGGAGCATATAAATTATTATTTTCAGAAAGTAATTACTTACATGATTACTTTCTGAAAATAATAATTTATATCTTTACTAAAAAATCCATTCATTTTTATGTGGCTGTTTTTATTGTGTATTTAATCTTTTCCCCAGAATATCTTGATAGATATATCTCCATCCCCTATACATATAACAATATCTCCCTTCTAATTTTGTTAATATTACTTGAAAGTACCTAAGGAATGTTAGAATTTACTTAGAATTTCCTTGTCAGAAAAATGGGACTGTTTTCTTTTTCTTTCAAAATAAAAAGAATGAACAGAAACTTTTTTTATATAACCTATTTTAATGACATTTCATGCATGCGTATTTTAATATTATTTATTTAATTAATAGCTAAGAAAAAAAGGAATTTAATTTAGTAATTTTGAAGGTTTTATAGACTTATTTGTCAGTTTAGTGAACTTTAAATAAATTTTTATAAACATTTTTATTTTATCTTTGACATTCTGTTATGTTCTTGTCCTGTACACATAATTTTGAAAACTGAGTACATTTAAAAAATATTTTATATTTTTGAAGTCTAATTTTAAATTGGTTTATATACAAAAGTATTATACATTGTGTTTCATGCATTTCTGCTTTGACACTGTGTAATCACATTATCATTCCCATACATTTTTGTGTGTCTTTTTTTCCATACATTTTATTTTATGAAATTAATCACCATTGATCCATGTTTGTTATTACTCTACGTTTTCAGGCAAGCACTGAAACTTTCCTATTTTCTTTCTAATTCCTCACTCTGCCCACCAAATTCTGATATTTCAGTACCTCTCCTTCCACTTTGTGCCTCCCTCTTCCTTCTCCAAGCCTCTTTGGATGTGACACACTTCTTCCTAGTAATCTTTCTATTTTTACAATAATGATCTTTTGTAGCATTTGTCCTTATGAGACTGAGTTAGTTCACTCAACATAATGCTCTCTGGTCTCTATATGTTGTTGTTTTTATGTGCCTTTCAGTTGCTGGCAACTTATAGCAACCCTGCGAGTGCTACATAGTATTCCATTATGTGAATGTATCCCAATTTCTCAATCCACTTGTTTGTTAATAGACATTTCAGCTATTTTCATTTTCTTGCCATTGTCAGTAATGTTGCTGTGAATATAAATGTGCAAATCTCCATTTGTGCCTTGGCTCTGTTTTCCTTGGTGTATATTCCTAGCAGTGGAATAACTAGACCATATGGAAATTTATGCTCAACCTTTTGAGGAAGCACCAAACTGCTTTCCAGAGTTGTACTATTTCACAATCTCACCAACAGTATATGACAGTTCCAATCTCTCCACAACCTCTCCAAAATTTATTGGTTACTGTCCTATTAATCTTTGCCACTGCTGTAGGAGTGAGATGGTAGCTCACTGTGGTTTTGATTTGCGTCTCTCTTATTGCCAGTGATTTTGAGCATCTCTTCATATGACTGTTGGTCATTCTAGTGTCTTCCTCTGTGAAAAGTATTTCTACAAATTGACCCCGTAGGATTTTATAAACTTCCATTATGAGGCCTGGCAAAACTGGACTTCTACCTACAGAAAGCAGAAAGCAGGATCCACATCCCACACCACACACAAATCACGAGCTGGATCAGAGACCTAAAGGTAAAGCCCCAAACCATAAAGATAATAAGAGTCAGAATGGGACCAAACTTACAGAACTTAGCCTGTAGTATTAAGAGGCTGGCAAATACAGCTAGAAATGCACAATCTGGAGAGGATAACATCGATGAATGGAACATCCTCAAGATTAAATCCCTGTGTATATAAAAAAACTTTCCAATAGGAAAAAAAAACCCCCACAAAACAACCCACTGACTGGTTAGTACATTTTTAATGGCTAAATGTAAAAAAAATAAAATAAAATTGTATCATAGGTGTGTGAGCATGGAAAAGAATTAGCAATCCAAGAAGATAGAAAATTACAGATTTTCTGAATTATAAAACATATTAATGATTCAATCTCCAAAGGAGCTAAGGTAGCCTAAAAAATTAGGTTGATTTAAAACAAACAAACAAACAAACATAAAATACTTTAAAATTTACACTTATATGGAAAAGTAATGCCTCAGATGAGCATAAAAATTTGATGGCCAATATCCAGCCGCAAATCTCCAGATTAAACAATCTTTCCATGACTTTCACACTTTTTTCTGTCATTCCTAGACAGAAATTCCCAGACAGGTTGTCTGTGACAGAAATAAGTCTTGACATTTTCTGAGCCCTAAGTTATTATATCTTTTTTTTTGGTGACATTTTCAGGGTATAAGTTATATGTGAATTAAAGGTAATTTTAAAAAATAATCAAACGTGTGTATCTCTACTATTTTCCCACTTAAGTAGCCCCCTTTTCACCTGTTTTCATTGTTGTTGGCCTCATCAAATTGATTTTGACTCTTAGCAACCCTGTACACAACGGATGTCAGCAGGATCTCCCAAAGCAGTACATAGATTGATTGCTTGACTCAATTCTCTAGTGCTGTTTTAACAGAGATAGCACAAGAGTTTGACTTTAACAAACAGAAATTTATTTTCTTAGTGTAGGAAACTGGAAGTCCAAATTCAGGGGGCCAGTTATAGGAGAAGACTTGCCCTCTCTCTTTTTGTTCCAGGAGTTTTGCAATACAGGAATCTGAGTCCAGAAGAGGGACTCCACCACTTTTGCCTTGATAATACTGATCTACTCCTTCTCTGCTCTTTTCCTCTTCCCTTTAATCTCTCTTGTGAGAGAAATTATTTTATAGGCCACAGCCCAGGAAACTCCCCTTTTCTCATACTTAGCCTGTGGAGGGTGAAGGAAATTGGAAGAATCAGTTCTCAAAAACAATGTATCCGGATTTTGTAAATAAAATAGTGTAAAATTATTTTGAAAGTCAACTTGGTGAGGGTCAAGAGAGGAAGAGGAGATAAAATGTGCAATGATGAATGAATGAAAATCTCATTTTTCGGTAAACTTTTGTTAAAATCGCAATTAAAATAAAAGAATTTTATTAAATTTTCTTTTAAAAGAATGTTGTATCCCACCCTTGTCAGTGATGGGCTGTTCAAATCTCAGTTCACATCACAGGAAGAGATTGCATCATACATGTTGTCGTGTAATTCCATTCAGAACTGACCAGGAGCTAATCCTCCAGTGAGTTTTCAGAGGCAGTAAATGACACAGGAGGAGATTGTCCATCTTTTTTTCTTCAGAACAACTAGTGGATTTGAAGCGCATGCCTTTGGGATTGCAGCTCAATTTCATATGTAACTGCCTCTAATTCTGCCTCTTTAACATTGGAGAAGTTAGTATTTACAAAACACAGTATAATTATTTTATCCTCTGAATCATGGCCTAGCAAAGTTGACAGACTAGAAGATACTATTAATCTATGACAGTGGGCTGGTTATGAGACTTCTAAAGACAAGTGAGCAGTTCAAATCCATAAGCTACCAACAGGCTAAAAGTGAGGCAGTCTCTTCTGGTGGGAGGCCACCATGAGTTGGTATCAGTTGGATAGCAATTAGTAGAATTTTGGTTTATATAAGCTTTATGAACTCTGATGACCTTGGGAGCACAAATGGAAAACATATCTTAGTATGGCATTGTTGGTTTGATTTGCCCAGATCTAAGTAAGATATATATTAAGATGGATTCAAAATTAAGAATACTACTAAAAATATTAAGGAAAAATTAGGGAAAGCACTTGATAGGAATATTGTTTTATTCTCCTGTTACTCAGAATTCACTAAGTTTAGTAATATCAATTCACATATTGAAAATATTAATTCTCCCATGAAATACTCATTAATCAACAAATTTTTAAATTTTTTTTATTATTATTTTGTGTGCGTGTACCGTCAAATCAGATCTGACTGGTACAGGAGGGTATTGCGCCTCCTTCTCCGGCAGAGCATCTGGTGGATTCGAACCGTGTTCCTCTGGGATTGCAGTGCAGCTTCTTGCCACTAGGCCACCAGAGCTCCCCCAACAAATGTTTTTAAACTAATATTTACAATGTAGCTTGGCAGTAATGAGTGGCATTGCCAGTGCAGAGGTAAAAGAGGAATTCACTAGCTGCTCCGCAGGAGACATTCTCTTCCCATTCAGTTCACTGCCTCTGAAAACCTGATGGAGGATCAGACATGGCTTAGTTTGGATTCAGTGGTAATTAACAACGAAAATATTCAACTAAAACTCTCGAACTCCTTACTGTTGACTTGGTTCCAACCCAAGGGACCCTCTATTGGATTTCAGAGGCTATACATGGAAAAGGGGACAGACCTTCAAACATCTTTCTACCTGGGAGCCACTGGTGGATATAAACCAATGATGATTCACAGCCTTTGGAGTCAGTTGTGCATTATAATGAGTTTAGTCTTTTTCTTAATTATTTTAAAGTGAATAGTTGAACCTTTTGCTGATATTTGAATTAAAGAGGGAAAACAAACAAACAAACAAACAAACAAAACCCAAACCAAAGCAACAACCCCCCCATTGTCCTCAAGTTCAAACCTCCTCATCCTTGACCCTCCTTTGGGATTTCAGAGGCTGTCCATTGAGCAGGAGAAGCTTGCCCATCTTTCTTTCAGTCAAAAGTCAGGAGAAAAGAAAAAAGTAGATTGACACAGTGATTGCAAAGTGGATTCAAACAACAGTTATGACGATGACACTGGAATGGAAGCATTTTGTTCTGTTGTACATGATGTTGGTAGCTGTCGAAGACGTCTCTACAGCAACAACTACAGTTCTAAACACCCGTTTTGATTCTAATCAGCATTGCTTTGCTTCAGTAATCACTAACTTTACCTTGATACTTGAATAATGAGTATGTGCGCTGCTTGGTAGATATACACATGAACCAAGCATGATGTGGAAAATATAATCTATTAGGTAATAGAATTTTCTCCACGAGTGCCCGCCTAAGCATCATCATTTTTTTTCCTGGAAATACTTGTGCTTTCCAGAGCAAGGTGGTTTACTTGTGAACTTAAACATTTACACATGAATTGTGCCAGTTACCTTTTTTACACTGACTGAGAAAACAATACAGTGTATTGCAGGACAACCACAGGTCTGGGCTAACTGCTCAAGCCTTTTGTAGTTTATTTAAGGATAAACCCAAAGGTGATAGCATTATTCCAGACATTAAATTTACAACTTGCTTTGGCTACTCAGAGGACTCTATAGATAACTAATTTCTGTCTTCCAATTCACATTTGCTTTTAAAGAAACATCTAGTAGCAACTTCCTGCTGTTACTGGGCTGGTGGTAAATCCTTCATTTAAAACTATTCCCAGGGCTAGTGACATTACTTCTAGATGAACCTTAATTCTTTTTAGCCATGAATTACATTTTCCATGCAGGACTCATCACTTAAGTATGCCATTAATTTCCCATATATAGATGCCTTTGATAAAACATGGAAGACAATGCCAATATTTCTACATGGAAAGATCCTGTTTATCAGTTTATATAGAAGCTGAAAGTGGAATTTTTAAAGCTATATATTCTAATTTTTCAGAGTCCTTTAAGTTAATCCTCATTACAGACAAGGAAAAATATAGTTACTCTAACATCTAGGAAGGAAAAATTCACGTGGGTCACTTCTGTTGACATAGATTCACTATGAGCCCAAGTAGATGTATCCTCAGCATCTATTTATTTGAGAAGCTCTAATCATTTACCCTGTGAGGGTGTCTTATAAGTGTTAAGAGTTACAGTCGATATGAAAAATTTCATGACTGTCTCTCAGAAAATGCCATCTATAAAACAGATTCATATTGATTTATATATGTGACAGCATTACCATCTGAAAAGATCATGACCTTTGCATTCCAACCTGAGCTGAAATTCATCTCACCTCAGCATAATGTCTCTAGGTAAGAGATATTTCTCCCTCAGACCTTCCTGTTCTTATTTAAAAGATGAAGATAATGTCTACGTTTACTTTGCTTTATGGAGATGATGCTGTTATTGTTCTATTGAGTCTGAACCAACTCCTAGCTGACCTTCCAGCAGGTTTTCGGAGGCAGTAAATCATATTGGAGGAGACTTTCCATCTCTCTTCTATGGAGCAGCTGGTGGATTTGCACTGTTTGCCTTTACATTGGTAACACAACTGCTTAACCACTAAGCCACCAGAGCTCCTTATATTTTGAGATTTCAGAAAGACAGATATCTGACGCATTCTCTTATAGTTTTATAAGAGATTTTTTTTGTCCTCAATGAGATTTAGTTACTATTATCAGTATTGTAATGCTCTGAGTGCATGAAAGCATCAATGAGGAATGATTATGCTCATTTCAAATACATATATTAAACAAAATTCACTGCTTTCAAGACAGTTCTTATTTATGATGATTCTCCGTTGGTTTTCCAATGCTGTACGTCATTATGGGAGAAGACAGCCCATCTCTTTCATTTGGGGTGGCTGGTGGAACCAACCAGCTGACTTTCCACTAAACTAGTCCTACAGGAATACATAAATAAATGTGGGACAATTGTACTTGGTTTTATAACAATAAATAATAAATGAGTTCATTATGACTATGAATCTATTTGATTCATATATTTAACAGCCAAACACTGTATCACCAAGGCATTTAATGAAATATCCACATGTACTTGAAATTTGGCTTTTAATCAAAAGATGACCAGTCCAATTCTACCAAGTGCTCCTTACGGAAACTACGTGGTTGCAGTGTGCTTCTATAAGGATCTATACTTTTGGGAACCTCGAGTCAGTTCTAGTTTGATGGCACATTACAACAGTAATGTTGTGGGACAGTTCTGTTCTGTCCCTTAATATAGGATCACTATGAATCAGAATAGTCTTGACAATAATTTATTTGTGATTGGGTGGGAGGAAATTGACAAATTGTTATGGATTGAACTGTGTTCTCCTAAATATGTATAAAAAACTAACTCCTATAATTGTAAATATGAACATCCCTAGAAATATTCTATTTTTTATATTAATGAGGAAATGCCTATATATATATGATGAATCCTAAACTTAGTTGCTTCTGAGTTACAAGAAGACCAGAATAAACACAGAAATATACATACATCTGAGGAGGAGGAACACAGACAGGAGAGACAACAGCGTCTAAAACTCAGAGGATTCCTGTCAAAAATAAAGGTGTAACTAGCAAAGCAGGGCCTCCTCCAAGAGCCATACAAAGTTCTGGTATCTTCAAATGTTTGAAAATACTAGTTTTTTTAAAACAAGACAACCATTTTTATTGTGTATCAAAACATTATTACCAAAAAAATATATTCTCCAAGATGATTTTTCCAAATGTGTAAAAACATGTCCACTCTCCCCACACCTTCATCTCTCAAAACTTCTTTAATAAAAAAAGGAACATCATTCGTACGAAGTGTACTAATGCATTTATTTGTTAATTATTCAGTAATGCACTGGGGGAAAAATGTAACATTCCTGATAACATATCAATTATTTTTTTGTGCTGTCGAGAGTTTTCATGGAAAAACTGTGACAAAATGTGATGATTTTCACTTCCAAACATACGACTGATGCTCAATTTCATATGGCAGTCATATATAATTGGAAAAAATGTGTTTCTAAGCATGGGCGTCAATTTAAAAGTGTGTGGCAATGTGTTAAATTGGGCCAAACTGATTGTAAAAAAATTAAAATTCATCATTTTATCTTGCAAGATAGGCTACCAGAATGTACTCTGCAAATTTTAACAAAACCACTAGTGTAATGTTTGTTGTTGTTGTTATGTGTAGTCAAGTCGCCCGTGACTCCTGCTGACCCTGTGTACAATAGCTCTGACCCCTGCCCTATCATAAGTCAATCTCACTGTTTCCAGCACACTTACCCCCATTATCCCAATTACTGTGTCAACCCATCTCGTCCGGAATGTTCTTCTCCTGTGTTGTCCCTCTACCCTTCCAAGCATGACATCCTTTTCCAAGACCTGGCCCCTCTCGGCAACATGCCCCAAATATGTGAGACCAGGATTCAAAAACCTTGGCTCTTCAGAGCAAGTTGGCTTCGCCCTCTCCAGCACAAACTTGTTTGTTTCTTTGACTATCTATCGTATGGGGGTGGGGGTGGGGTAGGAAATGTAATGTTTAAATGATAATACAATCTAATACAAAATGTTCATAGTACTACATTGTAGTTATCAGTGATTGTTATTGTTTCCTGTTTCTTTCTCTTTTGATTTACTTTTTTTAGTAGTTGATTTACTTTGCTTTAAGTGGACTTTTCATTGGTTCTTGCAGATTTGAATCTGCTTCCCACTGGTTATTGAGTTTTTCCCTTATGCTAAACTTGTTTCTAACTGATTATTCAAAGCTTCCCCTGATGTGAACTTGATGAAAACTAAGTAGGGGGGATGCAAATTGAAAAGGCATAAAAAGTTGAAAGAAAAATACCAAGCCACTGTTGAAAGGAAATAAGTGTTTAAGCAACAGTAGACGTTCACATTGTGTTTTATCTAATATGTTATTCAAGTCAATCAAAGCATGTGGAAATATGCATGATTTTTTTGGAAAGAGGAGGAAGTGGTATTGTTGTTCAGCTTGTCAGATGCGTTTGAGTCAACTAATTATGACCAATTGATCTGAACCTTCCTCCATCCTGATGACAACAAAATACTAGGGCACTTTGTTACAGTCACTGTGTTTAAAAGTTATTTAGTATTTCAACAGTTAAGAGATCTGACGGTCTATTTTTATAAAGCTTATAGCTAAGGAAACAATTTGTGGCAGTTCGGTTCAGTCACACTAGTTCCTTATCAGTTGGAATACATTAATGGCACCCATCATCATCAGTAGTCCTTAAAAAGTTAATGTAGCTATCCTTCATTTGAATAATTTTCTCAGCATACAAACTGAGAGAGAATACAACCCTGACACAGTTTCTTAATTGTAAACTATGCGGTGTTCCCCTGCTCTGCTTGCATAACTGACTCCTGGTCCACATACAGGTTTTACATGAGCAAAATTAAGTGCTCTGGAACTCTCATTCTTCTCAGAGTCAGCCACAACTTGTTATGATCCACACAAAGTCAAATGACTGTGGATAGTCAATAAAGTAAAGATAGACATTCTTCTGGTTTTCTTTTTTTTCGGCCATCATCTACCTGACATCAGTAATGATATCCCTAGTGCCATGGCATTCTCTAAATCCTGCTTGAATATTATGAACTGTTTTAGCTGGTTTTGAATGATCTTCAGCAGTATTCTGCTTGCATGTGCTATTCATTATATTGTTTGATAGTTTCCACATTCTGTTAGATCATGTTTCTTGATAATGGGAACAAATATGGACCACTTCCAATCTGTTTATCAGAAAGCTATCCTCCAAATTTCCTGGCATAGATTGGTGAGCACATCCAAGGCTGTTTTTAATGCAGCTTCCACTTCCTCCTTCATTACCATTGACTCCTGTTCAAATGGTATTTCCTGAAATGCGTCTGTGTCAGCCAGTTCTTGTTTTGGAACACTGATTCTTTGTATTCCCTCTGTCTTCTTTTGATGCTTTCTGGGTCATTCAATATATTGCCCATATCATCTTTCAGTCTTGCACCTTGAGGTTTAAATTCGTGTTTTGGTTCTGTCAGCTTTAGAAATGCAGAACAAGTTCTTCCATTTTTATTCTCCAATTCCAGCTCTCTGCACATTCCTTTTAATACTTTTTCTTCATCCTCTCAAGCTACCTTTTGAAATCTTCTGCTCAGCTCTTTTATTTTGCCTATATCCTCTTTGTTTTGGCTTCTCAACACTCTAGTGCAATTTTTAGAGTCTCTTAGTACCATTTTGGGTTTTACTTTCTCCTCTATATTTATAATCATCTTTTGCTTTCTTCGTGGATAATATCCTTGGTATCGTCCCACAGCTCATCTGATTTTAGATTATTTGTGTTCAACGCCTCAAACCTAGTCATTAGTTGATCTTGAAATTCAGATGGAATAGATTCTGGATCATATCTTGGTTCCTCTTGACTTATTTTAACTTTTTTTTGTCATCAATTTGAACTTGCATGTGAGTAATTGATGGTCTGACCCATAGTCTACCCCAGCCTAATTTGGACTACCAGGTCACCAGAAATTTCTTTCACACATGTGGTCAGTCTGATTCTTGTGGATACCATCATGTGAGATCATGTGTAAATTCGTCATTTGTATCTTTTAAAAAAAGCTATTTGCAATAACTAAATAATTGTAAATACAAAATTTGATCATTCACATTAATTGAGATGCTGGACTCTATGAAGAAGAATGTGGAATCAGGATCAGAGGGAGACTCATCCATAAACTGTCTTAGCAGATGACACAACCTTACTTGCTGAAAGAGAGGAGAACTTGAAGACCTTGTTGCAGAAGATACAGGAAGGCAGTCTTCAATATGGATTGCAACTCAATGTTAAGAAAACAGTTGTTTTTACCACTGGATCAGTAGGCAACATCCTGATCGATGGAGAGGAGATTGAAACTGTCAACAGTTTCATCTTACTTGGATCCATAATTAACGTCCTTGGTGCTAACAGTCAGGAAATAAGGAAACACATTGCACTTAGGGACATTTCCAAATTATTGAGTAGTAGTGATGTCAGTTTGAGGACTAAAGTGTGTCTAATTCAGGCCACAGTCTTTCTGATCACTTGCTATACATCTGTGAGCTGGACAATGAATAAGGATGAAAGAAGAAGAATTGATGCTTTTGAGCTGTGGTGTTGGAGAAGAGCACTGAACATCTCAGGGATGGCCAAAAGAACAAACAAATATGTGTGTATATTTGGGCAAAGCCCACGTGCTCTTTTAGAAGCAATGATGAGGCTTCTCCTCAAATACTCACTCATGTTGCTAGAAAGGGCTATTCCTTGGGGAAAGAGATGATGCTTGAAAGGTTAGAGGCTTAGAGAAAGAGAGGAAGACCCTCGACCAGGTAGATTGACATGATGAATGCCACAGTGGGATCTAGAGTGTCAGGAAGTGTGAGGATGGCAGAGGATAGGACATGTTCAGAGCTTTTGGTCATAGGGTCACTATGAGTTGTACTCAACTCGGTGACACCTAACAGCAGCAGCTGCAGCAAGAACAACAACAACATTATTCTTCATTCACAGAATTCCTTGTTTGAGTAAAAAATACATAGATGCAGTTGTTGTTGTCATTGAGGACCATCGAGACAGAACTGACCCATAGCTGGCCCTCTAGTGGACTTTCAGAGGCACTTAACTGCATGGAGAAGATTGCCCATTTTTTTCCTGCATAGCAGCTGGTGGATTCAAACCATGTGTTTTCGTGATTGCAGTGCAATTTCTTAATCACTAGGCCACCAGAGCTCTCCACAAGGCAGTAGACTATGTAAAAGTGGGTATTATTACAGAGCTAGATTTGTAGAATGGGGGGAAAAATTATGTTGCTGTCCTGAGACAACACTTACAAGGATTCTCAAGCCAAGTTCAAAAGTGTTGGAATAATGGCACTTAGAAAGTCATTGTAAAGGGAGAGAAGTCATTCTCAGAAATGATAGCCAGTGGAGTGAAGAATTGGAGAAAGCTAGAGTTTGATATTGATGAATGTGCACTCGCTCCTTCCCTTCTGAGTAGCCTGAGAAAGCTTAAAGCAGCTCCAAATCTTGAAGTAAAAGCCTGGCACAGATAATTACAAAGCGGTGTGAAACATGTTTCTTAATGACTTGGTCAGTGATTGATGGAGGAATTCCTGAGCAATAACGTGTAAGAAGTAGTACTTAGCAAAGGGCGTTGGAAGGAAAAGCCCCTCCCCATACACACAAAGTTATGTGTGAAAATTTGTCAGAGATCATCTCATCTTGTATAGAATTTTATGAGACCATGTTTGCACTGAAGTCCCTGGCAAGGGTTCAGAATATATGCTGATGAAATAGACATTTATTTAAGACATTGAAGTTGAAAAGAAGATTTATATTTTTGACAAATATATCTTGTTAATGGACTGGGAAAGGACAAGTACTTTAAGGGGTAAGATCACAGGTTAAAATCAGACTGGATAGCAATATGAGATGGAGTGTATTTATTAAGTCCATAAATTAAGGGCAGTACATTTCTTTATTAAAAGTGCTGAACATTTTAATAAAAGGTGCAGAAGAAGACAACTTTGTGAGCATGTGTGTACTCAGCGTTCCACCATAATTTACTGTTTGCTGCATGTTTAAAATTAAGTTCAGTTGTTTACTGTTGCTTATGTGAGTTGAAGACATTCTGTCTCTGTGCTCAGAGGAGAAAACATGAATATGAGAAGCAGTAGAGAAAGATAGTAAGAGTGTGAACTCTGAAATTGATTAACCTGCGTTCTCACCTTGGCTCCCACACTTGATAGCAGTGTGTCTTTGTGTAAATTTTGTACTGCCTTTCAGAGTTTTAGCTTCCTCTTCAGTAAAAAGAAGATGATCAAAGGGAATAGCTCAAAAGTCTTTTGAAAATTTAATTACTATAGCCAAGTGGTAAGAATCTGTGCTGCAATCCCAAAGGCACGTGGTTTGAATCCACCAGCTGGCTGTTCCACTGGAGAAAGATGGGCAGTCTCCTCCCATGTGATTTGCTCCCTCTGAAAACTTGCTGGAGAGTCAGCTGTGGAATGTTTCTGAATCTACAGTAAAAAAACCTACGATTTACTAATAGAAATGGTTGCCTTAGATAGTGCTACATATACATCAAGTGTTTTGCAAACCAGTTGTTGTTACACGCTATTGCGTGGGAGCCAAGCCATAGCTCCTGTGGGTTTTCACTGGCTGTAAACTGCACAGGAGGAGAATGTTCCTGTTTTACCCACAGAGCAGCTGGTGGCACTCAGCTTAGTACGTCTGTGTTGAAAGTGCAACTCTTTAGCACCGTGCCGCCAAAGCTCCCAGTCTTTATCATTAAACCAATTATCAGACAAAAAAGTATGATATCCTGAGGCTTTTTTTTGAGCCTCTGTATATGGATTAGATGCAGCTGTAGTGCTACAGTGGTTAAGTGCTTTCTGCTAACCCAAAAATCAGTTCTCTTTTTAATTTTTTATTATTATTACTAATTTTAATGAAAACTTACGGAGAATTTGGATTCCCATTAATTCATTGTTGCACTTTTCTCCCTGCCCACCCCCACCCCTCCAGTTAGTTCTTCTCTTTGAAAATGAAAAGAAAAATTCTTTCATTGTTAACGATTCCTCCCCCCAAGTCCATTCCACTATGCAGCCTTCGTTCTGGACTTCTGTCATGACAATAATGCCTAATCATATATCCCTTTTAAACAAATCTCTCTCTCATCTGTTTCAAAAAGTCAGCTCTAACTTACCAGTTGATCTGAGGGAGAAGGCAGTTTGCTCCTGTCAAGCTTTATGGTCATGGGGATCCTACGGCGCGGTTCTGCTCTGCTGAGTCAGGCGAAAATGTGCTTAATCAACTCGATGGCCGTGAACATTTCTCTCTTTTTATATATATATAATGATTGGAAAAGCTGTCCTATGTTTACATAGTATCACATTACATGTATCTTCCTTGGAGAGGTGGAGGCTTATCAAAATGAAGAAGACTCTCAACGAGATGAATTGACACTGCAGTCAGTGCAGCGCCTGCTGCAGTAAGCTCAGGTGTGTCAGACATGATGAGGATGGCACTGGATAGCACAGGGTTCATGTGACCCATTCTTAGTAGCACCTATCCATAACATATATAAAAGTTTAAATATGCTTTATAGTTTTATCAAGACCAGGTGTATGAGAATTAACTTGTAGGAGGAATTTAAAACAAATATATGTAAATTTTGAAAAAAATCAAGAAATCCTCTTTGGTCATCCATCCTTAATATAAACTAAGTACTCATTTTTATTTGTAAAAAAAAATATTGTTTCACTGACATCACTTGAGATTCAACTGGGGGTTATAAAGAAGATTTAAGACATTATCTCTGACTTCTAGAAATTCACAATTTGATGGAGAAGAATAAATAGATAAATAATTACAATCTATGCAAATTTAAGTAAATTATTTAACTACTGAGGTTAGTTTCTTGATCTGATGAAATGAAATTTTGTATCTAAAAATAAGTATT
>NW_006399856.1:8837131-8842100 GCF_000299155.1 Elephantulus edwardii
TTGAATGCTACTTGTAAAGATAAATGTATAACTGAAGGATTTGTAGCTGAGCAAGAGGGAGAAAGGATTCTCAGCAAAGGCAGGAGAATGTGAAGACATAATTTCATTTAATCAGATCAATAAACTAACCTTAGTAGTTATGTGAAGACATTTGGTAAGGAAACTTTCTAGAATTAGTGTTACACGAGTGAGAGACACGTAATTGCTGACTTTCAATACTTCTCTCTCTCTTTCTCACCCCCTTTTCTCTCACGATTCTGTCTAGTCGGAATTGATCCTTGGTGACCCTCCAGTAGAATCCTGACACTGTAGACCTCAATAGAGGATATTGTCAATCTTTCTCCCAAGGGGCCACAAGTAGATTCAGACAGCCAGAGTGACCCAGGTTTTAATTTAGCAGCACAACTCCTTACTGATAATTAAAGTAACTGTGGAGGGCTAGTGGATCACATGTTGTGCTGTAACCAAAGGTAACAGTTCAAATCCCCCAGGTGTTCTTGGGGAGAAAGATATCCAACATCTTACCATAAAGATAACAGCCTCTGAAACCCTCCAGAGGATGTTCAGAGAGGAAAGAGCGAGGACACAGGTGATTCGATATTTAATGTCTAGGATAAAGCGAATAACATAAATATTTCCAGAGGGAAAAAGTGAATAAAAAGATCTAGGAAAAAAATGAAAATTCACCCTAGCAACACGTTACATTAAACTCACACATATTCACCAGTGTTCCAGGAGAAAATAAATATTTCACCAAAACAGACAAAAAGGAAATAATATAGAAGGTTACTGTGCATTGGAATTGACCCTTTAGCAGTCACTCTTGGTAATAAAAGTATAAATTATTTTTTACTTCTGGTGGCACGTGGGAAGCTAACAAAAGCCGCTATGTAGGGGAAAGATCGATGGTCTCTGCATAATAGCTCTGAGCCTTGTTCTAGCTTGAGCCGGTCTCACCTTCTCCACACTCTTGATCCATTGCCACAGTCACTGTGTCAGTATGTCTCATCCAGGGTCTTCCTCTCTTGTGCTCAATTTCTACCCTTCCAAGCATGATGTCTTCTCCAAGGACGAGTCCCTCCTGGCAAATCCACAAAGTATGTGAGTCAGAGTTTAAAAATCCTTGCCTCCTAGGAGCAACTAGGCTTTACCCTCTCCAGAGTAGACCTGTTTATTCTCTTGCCAGTTTCATAATATATTCAGTACTCTTCTCCAACACCACAGCTCACAGGCAATGATTCCTCTTCTGTCATCCTTATTCATTGTCCAGCTCTCAGATGCATAACAAGCAATTGAGAAGTTCATGGGTTGGATCATGTGCAACTTGGTTTCTAGACTGACCTCTTTGCTTTTTAGCACTAGGGAGAGATCCTTGAGCGCAGATTGCAATTCATCTTTTGATTTCCTGAATGCTGGTGATCATGCCCAGGGTATTGACTGTGAATCAGAACAAGATGAAATTGTTCACAACTTCAGTCTTTTCAGCATGTATCATGATTCTCCCTATTTTTCCAGAGGTAAGGATTTTGGTTATCTTGATGTTCTGTGCAATACATATGGAAAGTTGCAGTCCTTGATCTTTTGCTGCAAATTTTTTAACTTCTCTGTCAGAGAGCAAAGTTGTGTCTTTTGTCAAATGCATGTTGAATCTTTCTCCAGTCCTAATGGCACATTCTTAAAAAAAAAAATTTAAAAAAAATTCAACCTTTTGATGATAAATTCAGCATATAGATTGAAAAGATATGGAGAAAGGCCACATCTCTGAAGCACTCCTTTCATTATTTTGAACCATACAATTTTCTTTTAATGCTATTCGGACAGCAGTTCTTTGTGTAAGTGTAGGTTTTATGTGAGCATCATCAAATGTTCTGTGGTTCCCATTCTTCTCAATGTTAGTCACAGTTTGTTGTGAACCATACAGTCAAATGTCTTTGCATAGTCACTAAAATGCAAATGGACATCCTTTTTGTACTCGCTGATGTCAGCCAACATTTATCTGGTATCAGCAATGATATTCCTTAGTGCCATGACCTCCTCTAAATTCACCTCCTCTTTCATAAATAACCTTAGATTTGAGAGTTATATTCTTTGATTAATACTTTACCTTTTGATTTTTTCTGAGTTGAACACATCAGATTATGTGTACTCCTTAGATTCTTCCAACTTGCAGAGAAATAAGGATAGAGAAAAACTTATGATTAAGTTATTACATTTGGGCAAATCTGCTGCAAAAGATATCTTTAAAGTGTTAAAAAAGTAAAGATATCACGTTAAGGACTAACGTGTTCCGGAATCAAAGCATGGATTTTCAACATCCTCTTATGCAAGAGATAGATTATAAGCAAGGAAGAACAAAGAAGATTTGATGCCTTTGAATTTTCATATTGGTGAGTGTTATTAAATTTACTACAAACTACCAAAATGAACAATAAATCTGCCTTCAAAGAAATACATGCTGCTTGTTGACAAGGATAATAAAATCTCTTGTGCTTTATTGCTGTTGTTGGGTATCATTAAGTCAACTATGATTCATAGTGACCCTGTGACCAACAGATCAAAACCTTTCCTGTCCTGCACCGTCCTCCAAACCTCAGCTGTGCTTGGGTCCATTAATGACAGTGTTTGGTGGAGCTCCCATTTTAAGACAGGTTTGGAAGCAGGACTGGCATCCACTTCCTAAACCACATGCCTCTGGAAACTCTATGAACTTAGAGAAACAAACATAGTTATAGAAAGGCTTCAGGTCCTTTGTTCATAGGGTCACTGTGAGTTGTGCTCAGCTCGACGACTATCAACAGCAACAACAACATGTCCGTTCACCTTGTTTCAAGTCTTCCTCTGACCCTCTATCTTTCCTGGAACGATGTCTTTTTACAAGGACTGACTCTTCCAGGCAATGTGCCCAAAGTATGTGAGATCAACTTCCCCATCCTTCCCTTTAAGGATGGATTTCCTGATTTCATTTTCTGTAAAACAAACCTGTTTGTTCTTTTGGAAATATATGAGATGTTCAGTATTTTTCTCCAATACTACAATTCATAGTTACTTATTCTTCTATTAACCCTATCCATTCTCCACCTTTCTGATGTGTAGAAATCAATTAAAAACTAGCATGACTTGCATCAAGTGCAATTCAGTCTTCCAACTGACATAGTTGTTTTTGAGTAGTTTGTCAAAATTATATTGTAAAGCTACAGCCTAATTTGTTAAATCAGAAATGAAATTGTAGCTCTCATATACTTAGGAGATAGTATGACTTTGCTTCGATACCATCACAAAAAAAGTGTCGTCATTCTAAAGCAAACATATGAATGCATGAATTCTCAGAATACATGAATTTTATACTTATACCTTACTGTAGTCTATTACTGTAGCCCATTAGGAAAATAATTGAAATGTGAGAATTAAAAATGTGATACAGAGACACAAAATGAGTGTATGCTATTGGGGAAAAAAGTAATGCCAGTAGATTTTCTTGGCTTGGGCTTGCCAGAAACTTTGTATTTGTAAAAACCAAAACAACAAAAATGCAGTATTAGCAAAAGATAATATAGCATAATATAGCAAAAAAAATGTATGGCTGTCACAATGTCTGTGTTGGATTCTTTGTCTGCTGTAACATAAAATATATTATTTATGTCGCTAATGGATACACACAAACAGAAAAACCATGTCTGTGCCCATTACTATGATTCACTTTGTATAATAATACAGTTGGTTGTCCAGTTTTAAGTCATTTTACATAGTTCATTTCTATATAAACGTAGACATTCTGTGAATAGTTTCATTTTAAAGAACTTTGTTTTGAATAGATTGGTACTTATAACTTTTAGCTTGCACAACAGTATTATATGTCATCATAATAATAGTTTTAAAATAGGTTACATGAAAACTCAGCTCATTAAAATCAGTGCAGCGAGAACAACTGCGTATGCATTCAGTATTTCGCTGTAAGGAACCTTTTAACATTTTCAGACATTTTCTTGGCATTAAGTTTGTTTGTAGGGGATGATGAAAACCCAGTCTTACAAAAGGAGCTTTCACATGTGTGAAAACTTCAAAAAGAGTAATGTTTTCTATAAAAGCAAGTTCACATATTCATTTTCTAAGTGCCTTTTGCTATTACTGAATACATTTGTATTTGAAAAGATTCCCTGGCTCTCTATCACCAACTGTGCTTCATTTCTCAAGGAAGCAAATCCCTTTTACTCTTTATATCAGGATGCTGAGGTCGTGTTGTCTGGAGGGAGGTACACAGCTAACCCAGAGGCCACGCCTTTCTGGTGGTTCGGATCCAGCAGCAGCTCTGAGAGTGAAAGAAGGGAAATCGCCTCTCTTATGATTTACAGCCTTGAAAACACAGAAAAAAAATCACAAAAAAAGCAAACACATGGAAAATCAGCTATGAGTTAGGTCTGATTCAACAGCAATAATTTTGAGTTTTGTTTTATATCTTTATTACCAGCCAGTATATTACATATTTAATCATAATGTAAAGAAGTATATGCACATTTCTCTTGCTGTACTGAGGGAAAAACTTCAGAATCAGAGTCCTACTATCTATGTTCTAATATTGTTATTAACAAAATATTAAAGGAGAAACTATTTCCCCCTTTTTCTAATGAATTCTCAGTGACATATTCACCTGCATCCTCAGTGGATAGTGGTAATTAAAAAAAATAAATAAAAGTAACTGATTTTCTTGAGAATATATGTTGTGAGTGATGCAGTTGTTGTTATGTGCCGTCAAGTAGCTTGCGACTCATAGCGACTCATACAAGAGCCCTAAACTCTGCTCTGTCCTGTGCCAATCACAGTCTATGGCAATCCGATCCCAATTATCCCAGTCACTGAGTCAATCCACCTCATGTAGAGCCTTCCCCTACTGTGCCGTCCCTCCACTCTCCCAAGCATGATGTCCCTCTCCAAGGACCGGTCTCTCCTCATAACATGTGCAAAGTATGTTAGA
>NW_006399856.1:8843007-8859845 GCF_000299155.1 Elephantulus edwardii
ACCCCTTCTAAACCCAGCCTGGACTTCTGGTAGTTCTCTGCTGATGTGCTATTCCAGTCGTTTTTGGATAATTTTCAGTAGAATCTTGCTTGAATGTGAAGTCAATGAGATTGTTCTATAGTTTCCACTCTCTGTTGGGTCACCTTTCTTTTGGATGGGAACAAAGAGATCTCTTCCAGTCAGCTGGTAATGGTGAGTGATGATCCAATGTAAATAACATCCATTATTTTTTTAGAAAAAAATTTATGTCTCTTAAATCAGTGACAATGGGTCTACTGATGACTTCGATAAAATGAATGCCTCCTTCATAAAGTCTACTCTGATTCCAACAATTTGTAAATCTGTATTTATTTTTCAGATATTTGTCCTCTTGAATTAGCCAGAGCTACTAATTTACTAACCATCTCCTTGTAAATGAATGTATCAAGAACCTTGGAGTTAGTGATCCTTATTGTGATCAGCACCCAAATTCTTTCTTGCTATCATCTCAACTAGATGATACTTCACTTTCATTTCTAGTCTTATCTTTGTTGATCTTTTCAATGAGGAAATCAGTAGTCTTTTAATGCTGCTAGTGTTTCCATTTGTGACTTTGGAAACACTGGGGAAAATATCTTGAAACGTACTCAATAACACCTACGTATGCTGATTAAAGTAGAAGTCCTGAGTTATTTTCAAGTGGCTTCTGTGTGAGGAACCACAGTGTGGAGGATTATTGAATACTTTTAACATACTGTAACATATGCAACACACCTTAACATCTTTCAGAAATAAATAGGTGCCATGTCTAGGAGAAATATAGATCCTGCACTGGCCTGATCCTGGCAGAGATTTATCATTGTAAATAGATTCATGTCAATATATCCAATCTAGTAAAAGCAGGTTTACCATGTTTCTAAAATTTAGTAAGTATCTGATAAATACTATACTGGTTTTTATTTGCGTGATGGAAGATAGCATTTAACAATGATATGTGCAAGTGTTCCTTTACTCTCTGGTTTTATAACGCTGTTATTGTAGTAGGATGTCATTGAACTGACTACAACTCAGAGCAACCCTATGAACAACAGAGCTGAATCTTGTTCTCTTGTGCACCCATTGTCATAATCTCCTTCATTCTCAAGATCAGTTTTTATTCCCAATGTCAAGCCACCTCCTTGAAAATCTTACGCTCTTGTGCTTACCTTCAACCTTCCCGGCATGGTGTCCTTTTCCAAGGATGCGCCTCTTTTAACAACATTCCCAAAGTGTGTGAAAGGATGGTTCAACATCCTTGCCTCTAAGACAGCACCCTGGTTCCACCTCTACCAAGAGAGATTTGTTTAGTTTTTTGTCATTTCATGGTACGTTCGATACTATCCTCTAATACCACAATCCTTAAGAATCTTTGGTTTTATTCATTGTCCAAATTTCAGATGAATATGAAGCAATTGAAGATACCACAGCTTGAATAAAGTTTATGACATCCTTGCTTTAAGAAGTCTTGGACAGCAAATTTCTCCAGTGCAACACATCTTTTGATTTCTTGAATGCTAAATAATGCCTATTTTAAATTCTAGGTAAAAACACTGCTAGACTGTTTTAAGATGAGTGTATAAATTATTGGTCTGAGATGAAGAAATAATTGAATTACTTAGAAGTTACTAGAAAATCAGTAAATGTTCATTATTCCAAGTTACAGTTCTCAAAATAGTACATGCTTCATTGCAAATGTAGACTTGGCAATTGTGTCCAACACAAAGATTGAGAACTATGGTGATTGACTTGTCAATAGTGATTAAAAAAACAGAACAACTTATTTAGAGTTGTGGGATTTAAAAAAGAAGTATTTTAATTATTAGAAAAACTCCCAACATGGGAGTTCTGGGATATTTCTTACATATGAAACCATTCTCTGGGATAGGAAAGAAAGGAGAGACTTTAGAGAGAGGGGGGGATTTCAGTTTTCCACTTAATCTTCAGAAACCTCCACTCTTCCAAATTTCAGCATTACTGTAATAATTAAGACAGATGATTTTCAAAGGAGTTTTTAGTATGGTAGCTTTAATATTGTTATTTTAGTGACTATATACCTGAGATTTCCACTCAGGAAGATGATTTATTTCTTTTATTCTGTTAAGCTTTCTGTCTCAATGATACTTGATTCTAAGTCTCTGAGAAAAGCCACAGTCGGTATAGAGCTAAGTCGGAGAGTTTTGTCCACGAGAGCAAGTATCATGTTAAGTAGATAATGTTCTCTGAGTCAGTTATAGCAGCTGCTGATTTCTGAGGTAGCTCAGGTGGAATCATGAATAGATAAGTTCTGAGGACAGATACACTGCTTTGAATACTAACAATTTCCTAATTTTCTCTTGGGTAATGATTCTATTCACAGTCTTGACAACTTTGAAGTAAAAATCTCCTAAGAAAGTCCTAATATTGTAGATGGCACTAAGTAAGCTCTACTGAAATGAATGAAATTTAGCCAGTATAGTCTATGAGAATGTCAGTCATTTCAGGATACGTGGTTTCATGAATAGTACAGTGTTATGAGCTGTTCAGATGAATATCGCCTCTGCCTTTCCATTTTGTGTATTTATGAACACAAATGGTTGGATGTACAGTACATTTAAAATGTTCATTTCTATTTATTATGTCATTCATTTATTTAACTTAATTTCAAAACTTTTTGCTATTAAGTCAGAATCAACTTACATCCAGACTTTGCAGCCGATCTCAGAGGCTGTAAATTATGCCTGAGGAGAATTGCCCATATTTGTCCCACGGAGCAGCTGGGGAATTTGAACTTCCAGAGAAACGGAGCGTTGGGTTTAGCAGCACGACTTTCTATCGATTTAAATGCCTGCTTATAAGAGCTACCAGCTTACATCTCTCCTGTGGAGTAGTTGCTAGTAGCTTCAAGTTAGTGACGTTTTGCTTAGTAACCCAACATGCCTCAGATTAAACCACCAAAATTTCTGTTAAAAGTCTTAGGGTAAAACAGTAAACAAAATAAGAGCTGCTCTCTCCAAAACAAAACCAAACCAAAACAGCCTTATTACACCACTGACAGGCATTGCTCAAATAGGTTATGAGAAGCATATCACTCATTGCTTCGAGAGGACTTTGACTGATGATGACCCCTTCTGTTTGAATAGAACTCTGCTCTGTAGGCTTTACAGTTGCTAATTTTAGGAAGCTCTGGGAGCTTAGTGGGAAGGAGTAGCCCTGCCAATCCAAAGGGCTGATTTGAAGCCACTAGCTGCTCTGTGGAAGAATAATTAGGAGTTTCCTGCCATGCAGGTTACTGCCTCTGAAAACTCAAGCATAGTTTGCTCTGAGTGGGTTTTGACTGGCTGATACATAACAAAAATAATTTTAATTTTGGTGGCTCAGTCTGTAGGGGAGCTTTGGTTGCCACATAGTAAGGAGTTGTGCTGACAGCCCAAAGGTACGTGGTTTGAATCCACTAGCTGTTCCATGGTAGGAAGAAGACAGGCAGTCTCCTCCCCTGCAATTAAGTGGCTTTGAAAACTCACTGGGATCAGCCATAGCTGGTTTCCGACTCAATGATACACCAAAGTCAACCGGGAGTTGTACTGTTGACCAAAAGGTGGTGTCTCTGATGGTTCAGATCCACCAGTGGCTTTATAGGAGAAAGACTGGCTGACTTCTCTTTCACTATTTCAGAAACCTGCTAGAGAGTTAGCTGTGTGGTCAGTTTGATCTCACTCACAGTGAGTTGTAGTTTTTGGAGAAGTAGACTGCTTAGAAGTAGTCTTTCTTCCCAGATGCCTGTGTGTGGACTCCACTCTCCAGCCTTTTGGGCTATAGCTGGGTGTACCACAGGAACTCTGTGTGTTTAATAGCAATCAGATTATTTGGGGGTTTCTGAAACCTGACTAATGAGGCTATATTAAGAACGATAATTATACCCTGAGCATTGTTATTTCATATTTCAGAATATTTATATGAGCCTTATTTGGGATTTATTATTTTAGTATATATTTGTCCAAGTAGAGAAATAGCAGTTTATAAAATATTTGACAGGTATAGTTTTGTGATACAGATAAAATATTTTATGCATTTTCAAAATATGCAAGGTAGTTTTTTTCTAAATTAAATAATGGTTTGATGAATTCTGCAATTTTTAATCTTCTAAAGAGACCTCTCCAAAGTGCTGAAGAGAAACAATGTCAGTCTGGAAACTAAGGTGCACTTAATCCAGGCCATGGTCTTTGCAGTTACTTGCTGTGCATCAGTATGATAGAAGGAAAATTGATGCCTTTGAGCTGTGGTGCTGGGGAATAGTATTGAATGGACTTTTAGGAGACCAAACAAGTTCATCCTGGAGAGAGTGAGAACAGGCTGCTCCTTGGAGGCAAGGATTCTGAAGCTTTGTCTGACATACTTTGGACATGTTGCAAGGTGGGACCCGTCCTTGGAGAGGACATCATGCTTGGTAGGGTAGAGAGACAGTGCAAGAGAGGAAGACCCGCTATGAGGTGGATTGATTCAGGGATGGGGTCTATGGGGGTAGGTGTGTCAGAGACAATATGATTGGCACAAGATAAAGCAGAGTTTAGGGCTATTGTATATATAGGGTCATTATGAGTCGCAGGCAACTCGAGCACACATAACAACAACGTTTTCAAAAGTGTTTCCACGGAATATTCAGAAAATACTCCTTATGGTGAGTTTACTGGGTGGCCACTTTTGAAAATGTATTGCAAACAAAATTAAATTTAAACCAAATTATTTAAAATGAGTCATTGAACACTAGTCAGTTCAGGCATTTTTACAGGCTTAAGTTAGTGTTTTTCTTTCTTTATAGAAGCAGGCCATGGTTTTGTAGAAGCAGTATTTTTCAATTTTAATGGGTAATTTTTTTAATTTTACTTTTAATACATGGCGAAAATGCATAAAATAAAATTAAAATGAGGGGGAAATAAAAATAGACTCAAAAACTTGTGAAACCTTCTTACCTTTTTTGTTAGCTATTCTGAGGAATGATTGTCTCTTTGCTGTTAATATTCATCTGATAGGTCTGTTGAACCCTGAAAGGTAAAAACCCTGAGGGTGAGTTTTGTTCCAGATTCTGAGGGTGACCATGGACTATGGTCTCAGTTTTGGATGTTGCACCACCTTCTAACAGACCAATAAGCTTGGCAGTTTTAATGTGTGTTTTTTTTTCCATCTTGTTCCACACAACACTCTCCCATCCTATCCAGGGTCTACTATTAAGATTCTTTTTAGAATGGTCAGCAGTGTATTTTGGCACCATCAAATTCTGGTCTCAAGATCATAGAAGTTGAGGTTTCAGTGGTCTGTTAGCCCTTTGGACTAATTTCTTTTGTACCTCTGTGTTTTTCTTCCCTCTTCTTTGTTTCAGAAGAGGAGACACCAATAGTTAAATCTTAGAAGACTGTTCCATTCCTTAGCTTATAAAAATGTTCCTGCATTTTCAAAGAGCTTTTCATGCATATAATACTACCTAACTCCATTAAAATGGTGTTGCTGTTATACTGCAAGGGTTATTTTATAGTGTTTCGGGGCAGAGGGAGGGCGGTTTCCACCTTCAGACTTGCTTATTTGCTTCTCTCAGTTTGAATCTTTTTCCCTAGTTCCATTACTAGTAAATTTTTACTCAGAGTTCCTGGTTAGGGCAAATGTTTAAAATACTTGGAAATTAATCAAATGATTAGAGGTTCAAGTCCACAGAAATTACTTTGAAGAAAAGTCTGACAATTTACTGCCAAAAAAACCCATCCAGGATGGAGTTCTACTCTGATACACAGCATGTCACAGCGAGTTGGAATCGATGTTGGGGCAGCTGTTTGACTGTTTTACTTGGTCTTTTAAAGTACTTCCTATATATTCCTGCATGGTTCAAAATTGGGAAGGGTGTACGCCAGGGATGCATCCTGTCTCCATACCTTCTCAACATGTATGCAGAGCAGATTATCCGAGAGGCTGGGCTCTATGAGGAGAATTGTGGCATCAGGATTGGTGGAAGATCTATCAACAATCTCCATTATGCAGATGACACAACCCTGCTTGCTGAAACTGAGGAGGACCTCATGCACTTGCTGCAAAGGGTCAAGGACTGCAGCCTTCAGTATGGACTGAGGCTCAACGTCAAGAAGACAAAGATTCTCACCACTGGACCAATTGGCAGCATCAGGATGGATGGCGAAGAGATTGAGATTGTTCACAGCTTCAGTTTGCTCGGCTCCACAGTCAACACTCTTGGCACCAGCAGTCAGAAAATCAAAAAGCGTATCACGATGGGAAAGTCTACTGTTAGGGACCTCTCTAAAGTACTCAGGGGCAACAGTGTCTCTCTGGAGACTAAGGTGCGCCTGATACAGGTCATGGTATTTGCAATCGCTTGTTATGCATCAGAGAGTTGGACAATGACTAGGGAGGATAGAAGGAGAGTGGATGCTTTTGAGCTGTGGTGCTGGAGAAGGGTACTGAATATACCATGGACTGCCAGGAAAACAAACAGATTCATCTTGGAGAGGATTAAACCAAGCTACTCCTTGGAGGCAAGGATTCTGGGGCTTTGTCTGACATACTTTGGGCATGTTGCCAGGAGGGACGGGTCCTTGGAAAGGGACATCATGCTTGGGAGAGTGGAGGGACAGCGCAGGAGGGGAAGACCCTCTATGAGATGGATTGATTCGGTGACTGGGGTAATCGGGATGGGTGTGTCATAGGCAGTGCGGTTGGCGCAGGATAGAGCAGGGTTTAGGGCTGTTGTGCATAGGGTCGCTATGAGTCGGAAATGACTCAATGGCACATAACAACAAAAATGTATTCCCTATAGCCAGCCCCACCCCCATTATCTAACATTTTATCCTATTTTAATTCCCTGGTAATGATTCTTGACCACACAGATTCCATTACTGGTACCTCACACTCTGTTGTTAGGTGCCATCAAGTTGGCTATGACTCATACCAGTCTTAGGAACAATAGGTCTGAACCATCCTCACCATTTCTGACATGCCCGAGCCCCCTTACTGCAATCACTCTGTCAATCCATCTTGCTGCTGGAGAGGAGGATCTTCCTTTTTTTCTCAGATCTTCCTCTTTGTCAGCATGATGTCAGTTTTGAAGGATTTGCCCCTCCTGACAACATACCTAAAGTTTGTGAGAAGAAGTTTCACCGTCCTTGCCTCTTAAGTAGCACTTCGGTTGTACTTCCCCCAAGACAGACTTGTTTGTGCTTTTGTAGTCCACGCTCCCTAATGGTCCAGTAAGAAGTATTTGAATGTATATATGAAGCCGAACACTGTGACACTGATGAGTCAAATGTGAGAATGGTTACCCATGGTGGACAGTGTTTGGTGGAGCTCTCCAATTAAAACAAGCTTGGGAAGTAGGAATGGCAGCCACTTCCATAATAACTTGCCTCTGGAAACCCTATGAACCTGGAGAGAGGACAGAAGTTACACAGGATGTGTCCAGGACTTTTGTTCATAGGGTCACTATGAGTTGACTCGACGGCACTAAACAACAACAACAACACTTATGAATAACTTAAATACTCAATTCCTAATCGTTGTGTTATGCTCCAGATCTGGAGGATGTGTTTGCATGTTGTCCACTTGTGTCTTAGACCTAGTTGACACCACATACCAGGCACGACTTGAGGAGCTCTATGATGTAAGCAGTAAGGAGTTGCACTGACTCCTTCAGAGGACCTGGTGGATTTGAACCACTTGCCTTTGGGTTAGTAGCACAGCTTTGTTCCACTAGGCTATCAGAGCTTTCTGTCAATGAAACTTCTTTTATTTTAACATGAAAAAAAATTCCAAAACAAAACTAGGACCCTTTTTTCATTGCCTACTGGATGGGGAGCGTTCTCTCCCTGCCTCAGAGCAGTTCACTGTGTGGTTGGTGAGAGGCTGCGCTGCAGTCCTCAAGGTCTGCCTTTTGAATCCAGCAGCTGCTCTGAGGGAAAGGTATGGGCAGTCTCCTGTGCAATTAAAGTGCCTCTGAAGACCTGCTGGAGGGTCCAGCTGTGCTTTGGTTCTCACTCAGCGGTACACAACAACAAGAACAGTTGCACTATGGTTACATACTCAGCATCTCACTCCTCAACCACCTCGTGTATAAAGACGTTTGCTGCCGTAAGGCTAGTCTTGAAAATTGTCTGAGGCAGTTCTGCAATGTCAAACAGAGTCACTGTGAGTCTCAGTTGATTCAGTGACAATGGGCATTTTAAGCTTTGTTCTGTTGATATTATGCTTGTAAAGGTAGAGGGTCAGTGCAGGAAAGGAAGACCTTGGATAAGATGGCTTGACAGAGTGACTGTGACAATAGGGTCAGATGTGTCAGAGATGGCGAGGTTGGCTCAGGATAGGGCAGGGTTCAGAACCATTGTTCATAGAGTCACTATGACTGTAGTATGACTGTAGTTGACTCGATGGCACCTAACAACCACAAAACATTTGCATTATCATCATTGTTTTCTTTGATGTTATTCCTGTTTGTGTGCCAATTCTATGAGAAGGGTTTGCCTTTGCCTCAAATACTTTCAGGACTTTCTTCTTGGACTTTATTTTAGCTATGGTATGTGTGCGAACAGCTTGACAACTGGCCTTGCCTCCTTACAAATGTGTGGTTCTGGGAACTGAGTGCGCTTGCTGAGGCTGTAGACAAGAGTCCATGTAATCTCCCTTCGGAAGTCTCTTTGCCTGCCTCTGTCCCTTGCCTTGCACACTTTGTATTGCTCATTCATCTCATAAGAACTTGACTCATTGCCTGTGCTGTGTAACGAGGGATCGCTGGATCGCTTGTGTTCATTTCAGCTCAAAACATTTTCTCACTTGACTTTAGACTAAGATACCATCTGATTTCTTTTTTTTTCTAGAAACTTTTGCTATGTTTTGCTTAGTCAATATCACACTGATGTTGGATTTACCATTATTATGTTGTTTAGGATCTTTCTTTGGGGCACATAATAGGGTCTTGGTGTGGGAGAGAAGAGATCCTTGTGCTCAGAAGGCTAACTTGATCTAATATTGTTCTATTTCACTAAATTTTATAAAGTAACCATTACATCTGTGCACTTTTCAAAAGGTAATCTGTAAACAGTAAGACTGAAAGTAGTCAATCCCAAAATATTACCAAAATATTATGCATTTTATGACAACCTTGCCGCTAGTATTTAGCTCAGTTTTTTCTTTTTTGTTTCCACATCCATGATTGTTGTTGATATTAGGTATCATTGAGTTGAGTACAACACATAGCAACCCTGTGAACAACAGACTGGAACCCTGTCCTATCCTGTGCCATGTTCACATTTCCTGACACACTAGAGCCCGTTGGGGCAGTCACCATCTCAATCCATTGGGTTGAGGGTCTTCCTCTCTTTTGCTGACCCTGTACCTTTCTGAGCATCATGTCCCTTTCTAAGGAATAGCCTCTCCTAACAAAATGCCCAAATTATGTGAGGTGAAACCTCATCATCTTGGCTTCCAAAGAGCATTCTGGTTGAACCCTCCCCAAGACTTATGTGTGTGTTCTTTTGGGAGTCTGTGAGATGTTCAGCACTCTTCTCTAACACCACAGTTCAAAGACATCAATTTTTCCTCTGTCATTCTTATTTATTGTCCAGTTCTGAGATTCATATCAAGTGATTGGAAAAACCATGGTATGAATCAGGTACTCCTTAGTCCTCAAACTGACATCATTACTCCTCATTAAGTTGGAGAGCTCCCTGACTGGAGACTTTCCTAGTGCACTATATCTCTTGATTTCCTGACTGCTGGTACCAAGGGTGTTAATAGTGGATCCAAGTAAGACAAAGTTGTTGACAGTTTCAATCTTTTTTTTTATCCATCCTTCATGTTTTTGCCTATAGGTCCAGTGGTAAGAATCAGGTTTTTTGGCATTGAAATGCAATCCATATTGAAGGCTGCATTCTGGGGTCTTCTACAGCAAATACTTCCCATCCTCCTCACTCAGAAAGCAAGGTTAAGTCATCTGCACAATGCAAATTATTGAGGAGTCTCCCTTTAATCTTAATGCCACATTCCTTTTCATAGAGTACAGCTTTTCGAATAATTTACTCAGCATACTAATTGAATTGATACGGGGAGAAAATACAACCCCAGTGCACTTCCTTCTTAATGTTAAATCATGTAGCATTCCCTTGTTCGGTCCACACAGCAGCCTCCTGGGCTAGGTATAGGTTTTGCATGGGCATACTTAAGTGCTCTTGGATTCCTATTCTTCTCCATGCTAGCCATAGCTTTTCATTTTTCACACAAATGCCCTTGCATAGTCAATAAAGCACAAATAGAAATTTTATAGAAATAAAAATTTGTGCTATTGAAGATTATGTAAATATATTTTCTCTGGAATCTGATATGTTGCCTTAAAAGGTATTGATAATTTAAGGGTAAAAAAAATTATTATTTTGAGTGCTTCGTAATTTCCCTTATAGCAATTACTGGATGGCTATTTCATCTAGTCAAAGGTTTTATGCATTGTTTCAGTGTTTTGGGGGTTTTAGGGTTTTTTTTTCTTGTAAGCCTGTAAGGTTTCTGCTGGACCAAGATCTAGCAGGCAGGGAAAATAAGCCATTCTTCTTCTCCCTTTTTTAATGCAGCTCTCATTCAAGGCTGGCTGTACACAGCACATCTTTCTGTGGTAATGAGCTGTTAAGGATTCCACTAATAGCACTTTAGTAGCTGTAGCTAAGGATTTCCCTATCAATAAATACAGTTTCCTTGGTCATTAGGCAGAAATCCTTGCATAGACTCTTAGCGCAAGTGGCACTGATAAATAGCCAGAAACAATAAATATTGTTCCCAGCAAAGAAACCTAAGACACTATTAGATCATTATAGGTTAAGATGGAAAAATATAGCTTTTTAATTTATTTGATACTCTTGAATTGTGATTGTGGCAAAGAGTATTGAATATACCATCAACTCCCAAGGATAAACAAATCCGTCTTGGGGTAAATGCAAACAACTTGCTCATTAGAAGCAAGGATGACCATCTCTCATACTTTGGGTGTGTTGTCAGGACGAGGCAGATCTTGGGAAAAGACATCACGCTGGGAAAGGTGGAGGGTCAGAGAAAGAGAAGAAGACCACCCAGGAGATAGAGTGACACAGGTACTGTAATAATAGACTTGACCATGGCAGAGATCATCATGACTGTAGAGGAAAGAGCATGGTTTGGTGGAGGATAGGACGAGGTTGCTATGTGATATTGATGGGGTTGCTATGCGATATAGTTGACATGAAGGCTCCTGACAACAACAGTGTATTTTGGGCAGATATAGGAAGCAAAACAACAAATAACAAACAAACCAAAACCCTTCATTTCAAATAATTTTTAAAAATTAGGATTGTACTTTATTTAATTATATATCCTTAGATGTAATTTATCTAAATATAGATTTTAGTAGGATTTTTTTTAAATTTTACCTTATAAACTGTTTATTATCATGCTTGATGTACTGTTCTCTTGGAATTTATTTCCATTTAAGATGTCCTTTAGAGGTATTACCTGTGTCCCTCTGCAAGTTTTCATTGTAGCATTAATTCTCTTTTGCTTAAAGGCTCTTAATTTAGAATTTATTTAGATTCTGACTGTGTTCTTGGCCAGGGTATGGTGGGAAAGTGATCACTAAAGGAAAGAAAATACACCTTCCACTTCTTTTCCCCAAAGGAATTTGTTAGTGTAGTTCTTAAGGTATTATTAGGTTCCTAACCAAAAACAATAGTGCATTTCTATGTGGTTTGAATCTCTAGCAGCTCCACACTAGAAAGCTGGGCATTAAGTTTGAGTTTTTCTTTTCTTCATGTGTTTATTGGATCTTTTGTCCAATGTTTTCATCATCAGGCCAGCTGCCTTGACCATCAGTAGCAGAAATATGCTTCCATAGAAGCTAATTAAGATTACATGATCAAACTTAAACTTTGAGATTGTTTTGTATACAACAGTTAGGTAATTTCTAATCCCTTACTTCTCCAGGATCAAGGCTATATGGCTAATTACATTTAATGTCACTTTAAACTATGTGAGCTGAAGGTCCATGTTACCACTCAAAAAATCGGCAGTAATATAGATACATTATCAAGGCAACGTGTACCTGATAAATTTCTCCTTTCTTATTGACTTATAAATTGAGAAATAAATAGTAGTGTTAATATTTGATTGTTAAAAATTATATTATAAAGCCTTGCTTTTGAATTTCACAAAGATAAGAAATTGCATCAATATATTTTAGGATGGGTTTACTAAATCCTCAAATATTCTATTATTTGCTCCTCTACTGTACCTAGAGAGAACATCTTTAATTTTTAGGTTAATAATTACTATCTAATAATAAAAATCCCTTAAAAATAAAAATAAGAGAGGGAAGTTTTACCTGAATCGTCTTATTCCTGACAAACTAATATAAAAAAGTTACTAAAACAAGTTTTATAGTGAAATATTAATTTGAACCTTCCAAGACAAATTGGTGTGTGTGTTTGTAGAATGTTGTAGGTAAATGATTCTTTTCTCACTATTGGAATGCATGCTAACTCTGTGAGGGATTTTAAAGTATAAAATGTGACGGATTCTCATAAATTCTCTCTCTCTGGAACACATAGGTTCCACTGCACTCTATGGGTAGGATAGGTGGGGTAAAGCATGAGAAAATGCCATTGGAGCTTAGCACGTTTATTGTGTAATACTTCTAAAAACTTGAGTAACACAGAAGGGCACCCTACAGTGGCTATGCATAATTGTTGTTTGTGTCTCCTCCTTTTAGCTCTAGTCTCTGCATTACTATGTAGATTGCTTTGCCTGTAAACATTTTCTAGTTTGTCATACATCATTGACACCAAACGTAGCCCCAGCTTGTACTGTAGATGAAATAAATTTTCCTCTTTTTTTTGTTTCTCAGCCCACAGTAAGCTGCCTAATGAGAATAAACCTGATGAAATGTTATTCACATCTGTCCCCATAGTTACAGTTCCACACTGTCAAACTGTTTTCAGTTAGGAACTACTGAGATCAATGCCACTCTCTGGTCGCACGCATTCTGTAGCCCATCTCTGATCAGAGGAGTCTATGCTCATAATTACTTGTATTCTGTAGTTGTTCTCGAACCAAGGGACTGCTGAGGAGGCAATGGCTTTATTCTTGATTTTGACACCCTTGATGCCCTTTGGATTGTGGAATGTTGGCATGACTGGCACAGGTTTATTGTCCTGCCACTACACTGACAACACACATCCTTTTGGTCAAACAGAAATTCTCCCTCTTGTAATTGTTCTTTCTTCTTCATTATTTCTGGTGGCTTTTCTGATAGCTTGCACTGTGCCACGAGTGTAGAGTGTTCTGTAGGTTACATTTTCATCAAGCAATCTGAGAAAATGCCAAAAACAATGAGTCTACAGAAGTGATTGCATGAATTCCGTAGAAGTACAGTGACCTCAGAGAGAGAGAGATGAGTCACAGTCTCTGCCTTTTTTGTTTTTTGTTTTTTTTTTTCTGGAATGGATATCAAACTGACTTACAAAGCCAGTTCGTGAGTCAGCCAGGCACCATGCTTTGTCGCTGTACTTGACAGGCTTCGTAGGCATGTACTGCTTTATTGATGAATGGCTCTCGAGGCATCACACTTTCAGCAACTGCTGTGACACTTGAGAACACGAATAACTCTTTCAGAGGGTTTTGGAAAGCATTGATAATTAGGTGTTCTCTTTGAATCCAGTTCTAGCCAGACTCTCTTTCATGCATGTTTGTGTTCCATTTCTTTAACTTGCCTTATCCATACACTCTACAATAGGTGACTTTGAAGAGGTTGCTGCTGGACCAATAATGTCTGAGCTGTAGCAAGATATATCTACTAATCAGTGTATGTACAACAATCAGTATCTTTATTCCTCTGCAGACTAGACCATCAGCTTGTACTTGGCATTCTGATCATGTTGTGCATTTCACACAAAGATTCAGTTGGCTTTTAAAAAAATTCCCCAACTCTCCTTTGAAAATAGAGACAAAAATTAATCCACTTCTGTATCTTCATGTGTCATCTCTGAGTCAAGTTTCTCATATTGCTGACGGAAGATCATTATACAGGCATTCCCTGGGTAATGCAGATCCATCCCTCTGTCTTTAATTCTTTAGGTGGAATTTGTACTTGAGTCGCCGGAAGCCTTTTCAATAATTTAAAAGCTGCACATGCAGCAGGTTAAGGGGACTGTGATGAGGAACGTGTTGCCAGTAGAGGTCGGTCACAGTTGTTTGTAATTGAAGGGACATTTACATACCTTAAAGGGCACATAGGAGTTACCTGTAAACCAAACTGCATGGTCAAAAGTCACAGACATTTTCATGCCACCACCTTCATTTCCTTTGCTTTCCTCATGAACAGCGTCATCTAGTCCAACTGCTGCTTCTGTAACAGCAGTGGCTTCACTGCCCTCCAGTAAGACGTCATCGCTGACCTTTTCGTCAGCCTCAAGCTGTGCTTCCACTTCCGAGGCACATCATCATCATCATATTCCTCCCCAGATTCATCATCTTTCGTGGATGGAGAAATGAAACAATGTAGAAAGCCTAAATCCTTCGGTTACTCCTTTGAAAGGAGAAGAAGAAAATTTTAGTAAAAAACTGTAATTCTCATATCTACAAGCAAGGATTAATACCAGTAACTCCTCACCAATAGAGAGGACACACTTCCTGTCCCTGATACAAATGAAAACAACAAAAGGACTTGATATTGTATGAAAGTTACTACAACTTACTATCCATGCTTTTTTTTTCATTGCAAAAGCACTGCAGAGGAAGACTTTGCTAGTTAAAAGTTTGTAATATAGTTTGTCCACACTATTACAAACATGTTACAATGTATGTGTTATAATGTATATAGTATGTATATTATATACTTTACAACATCCAGGAAACACACAGAAACCAGCAAAATATATTTAAAATCTCTATCTCCCTGTACAAAAGCGAAAAGATACAAATATTTTGCGGAGTCACACCTCTAGGAAGCACCACCCCATAAAACAGCCTTTGAACATGGAGATTCAACTGTAACAGACTTCATTTATAAACTGCTTGTGGATGTTCTTGCCAGCAAGTACGAGTACTAGTGATAGTAGTACTTTGAAAAAACAGAAAGGCAGTAAGATGACTGGAACTTAGAGACCCACACTGGTCTTCAAAAGGTAAAAATTAGTTTAGTCCTATAATATAAACCTAGATTAATCTTGTAATAGAATTAGAAACAACAACAACAAAACCAACAAAAGGCCCAATCAATTACAATTCTATTTCCAACACGAAAAGAAATTGTAGGTAGTATTGCACCGTGCTTCATGCAGTTACACTTAATCTCGTATGTAAATGATCATGATTAATTCACAAAGCAGTAATGTTAAGAGTTTCCGTGCACATGCTGATTTTACTGGGGTTTAATCCCATTCACTTGATTTTTCTTCTCCATACAGTTGTTTAACTTGATGATAATATGTGAACATTACCCTCAGTGAAAAGGCATCTGCAGCTAATTGGAGTGCAGTATAGCTCAGGAGTCTGAACTATGCGAGAGATTTTCAAGACTCCTTCAGAAGACCACTCTTCACTTTTTATTATTATTGTTCATTTTAATGAAAATTTACAGAGACTTTGGATTTTAATTCATTCTTTGTTCCACTTTTCTTCCTGCCCACCCCTCCCCCTCAGTTCTTTTTGAAAAGTAAAAGAAAAATTCTTCCATTGTTAAACAATCCCTCCCTGCCCAACTGCACTCCTTAAAAATAGAAACAAGGTAGGAGGCTTTTCACTCTCCACTCTTAATAAAGAGAGGGAAAGAGTATTTTTGGTACTAGTCCTATTAAGGAAAGATACACATCTGTGTTTTCCTATACTCTGCCCTCAGAGTAGGAATTCTAAAAAAGCAAATATGAGAATGGGAATAAAATTGATTTATGTTAATGATTCAACAACTAATTAACTACTATTACTTATTTTATCACAAAATCAATTACTAGTATATTCTTCCACTTTAATTAAGACAATGGATACAATCAGATAAATGGGAGGCATGGACTTATATGGGAAAAAATGAATTCTCCTGTGTAATAAAGTCTACTGCAAGTCAGAAGAGAATCAACTAGCAGTTAATAACTACTCCTCAAAAATCCAATTATGTCTTTATAGAGAGATTTGTCCTGGTTAAATTAAAACCCCAGGAAATGAAAAATAAATTCAAAAGATTAAAACATCAGATAAGACTAAAACTTTTCTCCATAAATTTTTTTTTCTTTTATTAAGTGCAAAAATGTTAATGAGGGTGCTTGATTCTTTGTTCTTTTGTTTCCCATGAAATAGTGAAAAATAGACACTAAGGTAATTACATTGGTGACTTGCACATGTTTTCTTCTTACTAAATTTAAAAAAAACATTAAAAAAAGTGTGCTGAAGTGTTAATGTAATGAAATATTTATATCATATTTAATCCCTACAAATTAAATACAGCATATTGTGGCAGTATAATTACTATCAATATGGCCCACAAGGAGTTAGTGTTCCTAATCCAAAGGGGATGATGCCTCTGGTGATTCAAATCCACCTGTAACTGCAGGAGAAAGTGGACAGTCTCCTTCCATATGACTCCTGGCCTCTGAAAACCCACTGGAGGGTCAGCTATAATTATGACCCAACTTAATTGTAATGAGTGTGCTACTGTCAAACCAATTAGTAGTTGAACTTCTGATTTGTCTGCAAAGACAGATTAGGTTGACTAATAACACTTTGAGCTGTGGCACTGAAGAAGAGTATTGAATGTACCATGGACTGCTAGGAAAACAAACAGATTCATCCTG